>NC_134354.1:34619198-34911698 GCF_048569485.1 Anomaloglossus baeobatrachus | reverse complement strand
TGAGCGGGCACTACCATGCTCGGGTGCTCAGTATTTGTAACTAGTGATGAGCGGCCACTACCATGCTCGGGTGCTCAGTACTTGTAACTAGTGATGAACGGGCACTACCATGCTCGGGTGCTCAGTACTAGTAACTAGTGATGAACGGGCACTACCATGCTCGGGTGCTCAGTACTAGTAACTAGTGATGAGCGGCCACTACCATGCTCGGGTGCTGAGTACTTGTAACTAGTGATGAGCGGGCACTACCATGCTCGGGTGCTCAGTACTAGTAACTAGTGATGAGCGGCCACTACCATGCTCGGGTGCTGAGTACTTGTAACTAGTGATGAGCGGGCACTACCATGCTCGGGTGCTCAGTACTAGTAACTAGTGATGAGGGGGCACTACCATGCTCGGGTGCTCAGTACTTGTAACTAGTGATGAACGGGCACTACCATGCTCGGGTGCTTGGTTCTTGCAATGATCTTCTGGAAGAATGCTTGAGTTCTCTATTCACTTCTATTATACTAAGCATAAGAGTTGATGTGGTCTGAGCGTCCAGCTGCTCATTGAGTCCTGAGCATGGTAGTGCTCACTCCCTGCTAGTTTCGAGTACCCAAGCATGGTAGTGCTCGCTCACCACTAGTAATTATGTATGTCTATGTTGCTGCAGCTCATTTGCTCATGTATTGTGTATTTTTGTGTATGGTCACACATTTGGCAGTGATGGGATTTGTATAGGCTTCCTGAGCGCAGTCCTCTCTCTGGTGGCAGAGGTATACGGTGCGCACATGTCTGTCCGGGGCGTACTGTTGCACCTATAGTCGTCTTCCACTTTACAAAATCCTGTTACGACCCAAGTCTGCTTAGGTCATCCGTCCTGCCGTCTGAATCAACCATCTAAGTAAGCGAAGTACGGCTCCTAGTATCAAAAACTGTGCGATTGATTGACTATTGTTTCTATTTGACTCCACCAAGCCCCCCGATCAAGAATCGTGGCCCCTATCCAGCTCTTTTGTGATCCTAGTGGCCAAATGTCACTTGATCGTTTTGTGCCTTTTTGGCTAAGTATAGTACAAACCTGCATAGACCTATTTATGGTGTCACGATGGCAGCCACCACCAGAGGGAGCTCCATCTGCACGCTTTGCCAGTGTATTATCTGTATGCAGACACTCCTGAGCTCCCTCTAGTGGTGGCTGATGGCAGCTCTGTTTTACATCTATCTTGGGGGATTATTTGAGGCTTTGTAGTCGCGGAGCTGAGCTCTGAAAATGTATTAAGAAATGAATCGACTGAGAATGTTGAACTCTCCCATGACTTTGTGGCCCTGTCTGAGGTTATGTTCATAGAAGTGCGATCCGTCCTAGTTATATTCTCATTATTATGTGATATGGCAGCGCTGGACTCTTCTGTGGCTCGGTGTCATTTGGTGCTGCCCCGGTCTGATCAGCGAGTCTCGCAGCACAATACATAACAGGTTAACGTTTCTTGGCTCCGTGCTCCTTCCTAATCTGTTCAGTTTCTACACCAGTGTGAACGGGTGTCTGCGGCTCCCTCCCACCCACTGCAGCTGTCACGCATGGAACTTCAGCTTCGATTTTGACTGGCAAATTTGGAAACGTGAGCGGTGAAATCTGTTTCGCCTGTATGTCATGGAGCTGCTAGCGGTTCCCGTCCAGAAATGTATCGCTGCCGCAGATTGTTAGTTATTTATGTAGGATGATGAGGTTGTCGTACAGCGTATACGGTCATGTAAAAGGTTCACGCGGATGGATCAGGTTCACCGCATCATTTAAAGGGGGAAATTAACTTCTCGTTTGTCACCTATTGGACTCATCAGTGGTGGCCCGGGAGCAATGGCTCATACGGACACCTCTGTGGATTCACAGCAATTTTCTATACATGTTGTATAGAAAACGTCAATGTGGCGTGCGTCTTTTTGACATCTGGGGTTTTGGTTTTACCAGTTTGCATACATTTTTGCTGCAAATTTGTTCTTAAACTTAGTATTGCCCATAATATGCACTTTTTACTTCTTTTAACTGGCAGAAACCTCTTTATCCATGGGAAATGTGATGACTTTTAGAGTAAAAATGGTCAAATTGTGCCCAAAGTGTGAATATTTTTTGTGTGACTGTCATTATTTTTCAAGCACTGACTGAAGTCTCCTGGGCCTGGAGGTCAGTAGAGCTTCACAGGAGCCGCTGGATCCTCTTCCATCCTCCATTACGACATCATGGAGCTGGTGGAGGTTACAGACCTTGTGCTCCTTCACCTTCAGTTTGGAAAGACCCCCCACAGATGCTCAATAGGGTTTAAGTCTGGAGTCTCTTTGCCAGTCCAGCACATTTACCCTCAGCTTCCTTAGTAATGAAGTGGTGGTCTTGGAGGAGTTTGGGGTTGTTTAGCTGGAATAGGAAGGGAGTGGGATCGTGCTCTGCTTCAGTATGTCACAGTACATGTTGTCTTTCATGGTTCCCTCAATGAGCTGTAGCCCCCACAGCCGGCAGCACTCATGTAGCACCAAACATGACCCTCCACCACCTTGCCTGACTATAGGCAGGACACTCTTGTCTTTGTCCTCCTCACCTGGATGCTGCCACACGCGCTTGACATCATCTGAACCAAAAACGTTTTTTGTTTTTTTGTCTCATCAGACCACAGGACGGTTCCAGTAATCCTCGTTCTTAGTCTGCTTGTCTTCAGTGAACTGTTTGCAGCTTTCTTGTGCATCATCTTTAGACTAGGCTTCCTTCTCGGACGACAGCCATGCAGACCAATGTGATGCAGTGTGTGGGGTATAGTCTCAGCACTGACATGCGGCTCCCCAGCCCTGTAACCTCTGCAGTGTGCAGTGTATGGTCTGAGCACTGACTGGCAGACTCCCCACCCCTGTAACCTCTGCAGTGCGTAGTGTATGGTCTGAGCACTGACTGGCGGACTCCCCACCCCTGTAACCTCTGCAGTGTGTGGTGTATGGCCTGATCACTGACAGGCAGACCCCTCACCCCTGTCACCTCTGCAGCAATGCTGGCAGCTCTCATATATCTATTTTGAAAAGACGACCTCTGAACATGACGCTGAGCATGTGCACTCACCTTCTGTGGTCGACCATGGGGAGGCCTGTTCTGAGTAGAACCTGTCTGGTTATATCACTGTATGGTCCTGGCCTTCGTGCTTCAGCTCAATGTCAGGGTGTTGGAAATCTTCTTATAGCCTCGGCCATCTTTATGTAGAGCAACAATTCTTATATTCAGATCCTCAGAGAATTCTTTGCCATGAAGAGCCAGGCTGATCTTCCAGTGACCAGTATGAGAGTGTGTGTGAAGGATAACACCGAATGTAACACCCCTGCCCCCCATTCACACCTGAGACCTTATTACACTGAGTCACATGACACTGGGCGGGAAAATGGTTAATTGGGCACAATTTGGTAATTTTCACTTTGGGGTGTACTCTCCTTTATTACCAACAGTTTTGTCATTTAATGGGTGAGTTATTTAGAGGATACCACATTTACACTGTTATACGAGGGGCTGCTGATAAGTCTTTGGCTTTGTGATCTTTTTTTGTTTCTATGGTAACGAATGTTGTTACATCACATGAAAGCCTTATGTGTCTAATATTTGTTTTGAAAATGTTGTGTTTGTTGCTCATGGCAACAGTGTGCTGCGCATGCGGGAAAACAATGGCGGAGTCTAATGCGATATTCACAGCAGCTGAGAGCAGAGGAGGGATAAAATTCTAGTTTCCGCAAGGAAAGTCCATGAAGGATATCCATGGTGATATATCGCAGATATTGGGGGGATCAATGCCCTTCATATCCCACCAGTAAACTGGGTTGACAAATTTAAATCTGGCCACTCCAGCACCAATGATGAGGAACGTCCTGGACGACCGAGAGTGGTTGTTGTTCTGGAGATCGTCGATGCTGTGCACAATCTCATACTGGAGAATCCACGAATTTCAGCTAAAGCAATAGCAGACATCATGGGGATTTCCCGTGCACGTGTTTGTCATTATCCATGAACATTTGTAGATGAGGAAGCTTCTGCAAAGTGGGTCCCTAAATGTCTGACAACAGATCAGAGAAGCAACGAGTGACCACTTCCCGGTCCATTTGTCAGTGTTTCCGGATTGATAAGAACTTCCTGGATCACTATGGATCAGACCTGGATTTATTTGTATGAACCTGAAAACAAGGAGCAAGTCGCAAGAGTGCTTCTCCTCGTCCAAAGAAGTTCAGGGGGGCAAAAATCAGCCTCTAAGGTTATTGCGTCTGTGCTCTGGGATAAGGAGGGCGTACTGCTAGTGAACTACCTTCAAAAGGGTTCCACCATCAATGCAAGGTATTACATTGAACTTTTGGAGCAATTGAAGATAGATCTGAAGGCCAAAAGGCGCGGCAAGCTGTCCAAAGGAATCTTGTTCCTGCAAGACAATGCCTCCGGTCACACTGCAGAAGTGAACAGGCAAAACTGGCAGAGCTGGGCTTCCAGCTGGTGACCACCCACCTTATTCACCAGATCTAGCTCCCTCCAACTATCCTCTGTTTCCAAACCTGAAGAAACACCTCAAGGTACCAAATGTCACACCATTTCTGATGCCGTGGCTGCTACAAATGCCTGGTTTGAGGCACAATCAAAATCCTTCTATTTGCGAGGCTTACAGAACTTGGATTACCGATGTAAGAAGTGTGACATCAGTGGAGAGTACGTGGAATAAATGTAACGTTTCATCATCCTATCTCACTTCTTTCTGGGTAAAGCCAAAGACTTATCAGCAGCTCCTCGTACAAGGTGCACACTGACACTGTACATTGTATCAAAGTGTCAGATCTGCAGTACTGTCCGATGATAAAATATTTACAAAAGTGAGATATACTGTGTGTATAGATATGTTTGTATATATATGTTTGCGTGTGTGTGCTTGTGTATAATATATATATATGTGTGTGTGTGTGTATATTTATGTATATATAGGTATGTATGTATGTATGTATGTATATGTGTGTGTATGTATGTATGTATGTGTATATATATATATATATATATATATATATATATATATATATATATATATATATATATATATATATATATATATATATATATATATATATATATATATATATATATATATATATATATATATATATATATTATATATATATTAATCAAACCCCACAGTCACCTGCTGAAGTTTCGTTTGTGCTGCCTGTGTCCCCTGTTGGTCTCCTTGATCAGTGGCTTCAGTGGTGGCACGGTCTCTTCCGGCTTGGCTGGCAGTATGCCACTACTGTCAGCGCTGTGGTCACTGGTTGGCTTTAGCAGTGACCTGTTTTCCCTGCCAGGCCCTCTGCATGTAGAGCGCTCACCTCCCGGCCGTCCGGACTGCATACAAAGTCCGCTTCCCGGAGTTCTCGTGGTGAGCGCCCCCCACTTTCTGAGAAGTCTATTGCGCGATTGTCGGGGCGTCTCAGGACCTGACCCGCAGGAAATCTAAGGGTCTACAAAATGTGTGCAGAAAATAAAAATGTCTCAAAGTTTAGTTCAACTTTATTTAAAAAGGTATCTCTGACTTCCCATAGTAGCGGGAGGGCCGGAGTAGGAAGAGGATTGTGCCTGAGCCTTTTTTCTAAGATATTGGCTAATTGGATGGCACACCCGTATAGCTGGGGTGTTTTTGGATGAATAGAACATGATTCTTCTGCTACCAGCCCAGGTAATGACCTCAGGTCTTGTATTTTGGCTTTTATAGTGTTTGATAACTGCAGTCATTATTAGCAGTGTATAAAGTATAGCTAGTTGGTGGGGCGCATGAATACACATTTCCAATGCTGCATTTTTTCCCCTGCCGTGGGGGGTTTCTTTTGCGATCAGCAGTCCGAGCAAAGTTGGTTGTGGTTTTCATGAAAACTTATGTCCAATGTATGGGTGCCGGCGCGGCAGGGCTGTGCTATTATTTATTTATTTATTTATTTTTTTGCATTGAAATTTTGACACTGGCTATGATGGAAGATCTTTTCAGTTTCATTGAAATGTCGTTTTACTTTTGATGGCCAATGAAGTTGCTGTTTGTTTTGCAATGTGCCCTATAACGTGACTTTTCAGCTTGTGGTATATGTAAAGAAGGGGAAACACCTCAAACCTGTTAGGCAGTGTTAAAATTTGGGAGTCCTATGTGTGGGTTTTGGTGCCCCCGGCCTTAGTGTTGCTTCCTTGGAGGATAAGGTATGGATATGGCTGTTGGGCTACACAGATGTTTGATTTCATCGGGGGGTAGTTGCTATATGACTGGTCCCTAACTAGGAATAATGAGAGTTGTAGTTGTGCATCAGTTGGAGAGTCACAGGCCAGATCTAGCTTTGACTTTTTGTAATCCTCTTTCACGTGCCTATTAGTGCTTGACGTGCCCCTGTGTCCTTTTGATATATTACAGAATCATTCCCATCTTCACAGGTGACTATTGTAGGGCAGTGTTTGTAAATAGAAGCCCTTTTGCAATTTACTGCTTATTAGGCTATGTGCCCACGCTGCGGAAAATGTGCGGATTTTGCCGCGGATTTCTCGCGGAAAAGCCGCGGTTTTTCCAGAAATCTGCAGCACAGCTACTCCCCAGCCATTTCTATGGCATTTGGGAAATGCTGTGCCCACGTTGCGGATTTTTCCGCAGCGGATTTTCGTGCGGAAAAATCTGCAGCATGTCAATTATTGTTGTGGATTTTCGTGCGGCTTTTGCCTATTCAATTGAATTAAAAAAAAAAAATACCGCAAAATCCGCGTCAAATCTGCATCAAATCCGCACCTATGAAAAGGTGCGGATTCCGGGGGAAAGCTGCAGATTTTGATGCAGAAAAATCCGAAGATTCAGAGTCCCGTGGGCACATAGCCTTAAAATCTTCAGCCGTTCTTGAGATATTAACTATCTTGTTTACATCTCGTTACCTTGGAAACTGACCACCACTGCCCGACAGCAGACCCTGCCCGACAGCAGACCCTGCCCGACAGCAGACCCTGCCCAGAAGCAAGCACCTTTCTAGTCTGTTGATGCTGGCCTGGATCGCTCCTAATCCCTGCCAGCTTCAGCGCAGTGCTTATGGGAAATCTGTCACCAGCTTTTTGCTACCTCATCTGACAGCAGCATAAAGTAGGGGCAGAGACCCAGATTCCAACATTGTATCACTTACTGGGTTCCTTGCCATCATTTTGATAAATTTATGGTTTTCTCTGCTGTAGATCCTACAGTGCTCTGAATGCTTAGCTCTGCATAACCCCAGCTACACCTCTTATGGGCAGCCTTGTGCACTTTGCATAGGCAGCAAAATCAAGGTTTTCTCCTTTGCAGATCCTACAGTTTTCTGACTGCTAAGCTCTGTATTACCCCGCTGACATCACTTTGACAGCAAGGCAGAAAGCAGCCAATCACACGGTAAAAATCAGTTTTCTCCTCTGCAGATCCTACAGTTTCTCTGACTGCTGAGCTCTGTATAACCTCGCCCATGCCCCTTTGATTGACAGCTTTGTACATAAGCAGAAAGCAGCCAGTCACACACAATCATGGTTGTCTCTGCTGCAGCTCCTAGTGTTCTCTGAATGCGGAGCTCTGCATAACCCCGCCCACACCACCGACTGGCAGTTTTTTTTCTGTATGCACAGTGCATAGGCAGAAAGCTGCCAATCAGTGGTGGGGCAGGGTTATACAGAGCTGAGAAATAGTACTACAGGGGAGCAGGTTTTCTAGTCTTCTAGTGATAATCAAATCCCTGATTTATATCTAACCTATAGCAAGCCGCTCAGCAAGAGACAAATCGCTGTGTCACTACATTACGCTGCTCTCAGATTACATAAAAAAAAAACCTGGCGATACATTTCCTTATTAAACGCCAGACCGCAACAGTGGACGGTCTCCAAGGCAACAAACTATAAACAAGGGTTAATCTCTCAAAAACAGCGGCAAATGGCAGAAGTGCATGTCTTTCCAACCATATACATGTATCTATAGCCATGGGGATAACCCCTTCATTGGCAGATGTGACACTGTACTTGGGCTTATTGATGTCTTGGAAAGAGTTTCCGCTTTTCATACATAGTGAAAATCTGCGCAGCTTTCTAATGTTCCCCGTAGGACAAGATCTGTTTGCTGTCAATGAATGGAAACATTGCACTCAAAGGCAGAAATCTTGTAGTAGCCCAGCGCTGCACATGTGAGTTGGGGGGGCCCCCTGGAGTGTGTGTGGGGGGGGGCCCCTGGAGTGTGTGTGTGTGGGGGGGCCCCCTGGAGTGTGTGTGTGGGGGGGGGGCCCCCTGGAGTGTGTGTGTGGGGGGGGGGCCCCCTGGAGTGTGTGTGTGTGGGGGGGCCCCCTGGAGTGTGTGTGTGGGGGGGGGGGGCCCCTGGAGTGTGTGTGTGTGGGGGGGCCCCCTGGAGTGTGTGTGTGGGGGGGGGGCCCCCTGGAGTGTGTGTGTGGGGGGGGGCCCCCTGGAGTGTGTGTGTGGGGGGGGGCCCCCTGGAGTGTGTGTGTGGGGGGGGGCCCCTGGAGTGTGTGTGTGGGGGGGGGCCCCCTGGAGTGTGTGTGTGGGGGGGGGCCCCCTGGAGTGTGTGTGTGGGGGGGGGGCCCCCTGGAGTGTGTGTGTGGGGGGGGGGGCCCTGGAGTGTGTGTGTGGGGGGGGGGGCCCCCTGGAGTGTGTGTGGGGGGGGGGGGCCCCTGGAGTGTGTGTGTGGGGGGGGGGCCCCCTGGAGTGTGTGTGTGGGGGGGGGCCCCCTGGAGTGTGTGTGTGGGGGGGGGCCCCCTGGAGTGTGTGTGTGGGGGGGGGGGCCCCCTGGAGTGTGTGTGTGGGGGGGGGGGCCCTGGAGTGTGTGTGTGGGGGGGGGGCCCCCTGGAGTGTGTGTGTGGGGGGGGGGCCCCCTGGAGTGTGTGTGTGGGGGGGGGGGCCCCCTGGAGTGAGTGTGTGTGTGTGTGTGTGTGTGTGTGTGTGTGTGTGGGGGGGCCCCTGGAGTGTGTGTGTGTGTGTGGGGGGGCCCCTGGAGTGTGTGTGTGTGGGGGGGGGCCCCCTGGAGTGTGTGTGTGTGGGGGGGGCCCCCTGGAGTGTGTGTGGGGGGGGGGGGGCCCTGGAGTGTGTGTGTGTGTGGGGGGGGGGGCCCCTGGAGTGTGTGTGTGTGGGGGGGGGCCCCCTGGAGTGGGACCATTGCATGTGGGTTTCTTCAGCCATTGTGCTGCTTCTTTTCACACCGCCCGTCCGCTGCAATTAATCAGGACTTGTGGCATTATTTCCTGCCTTTTCATTGATTCGGGTACCCCACTCATCACCAAAATGGGGGCTCCCCGTCCTCCCTCTAGACATGGCACATGAATGTAGAGGTGGGACCTTCATCTGCTGTTACTACAAGCTATGATTACATTTTTTCGGGGGGGATTGCCTGTAATCTCTGCCCTCCAACAAGGCATTTCTAGGATTTTTCTCGCGGTGCCGGCCGCGCTGTATGTCATTATCACCCGTGTGGTTTCCCCCACTTCTATACACAACCTCAGGGGTGACCTTGGGTTTCGGCAGGTAAATACGGAGGCTTTCCATTCACTTCACAGGCTTGGGAGCCGGTGGACGGACGCCGGGCGGCTGCGCAGCGTGTGTGTGTGTGCGTGTGTGTGTGCGCGTGTGTGCGTGTGTGTGCGCGCGCGTGTGTGTGCGTGTGCGTGTGTGTGCGCGCGCGGTGCCGGAGTTAGTAAAAAATAAAGTGAGTGTTCACGCTTCTGTGTCTTCACGCCGTTGCGAGTGGCACAGAAATAGCTGAAACGGGAATAGATCTTCTATATATAGCCCAATTGTTGGGCAGAGCGCGCGGTCTCACATGTGACTGCAAATATCATGTGTCTGCTAATTGATATACGGGGAACATGCTTAAAATCCGAGTGCAGCGTCTGTGTGCGGGTCCGATATCTGGTCTGGAGAGCGAGGGGTGCTGGAGTATCGGGGGTGGGGGGTAGTGGCTTTATATATACAGGCAGCCATCGTTTGCTGTCCTCGATATGTTCATGATCTCTGCTTCCTTGTTTACAAAGCCAAAAATAAAGACCTTGGCTTTTGCTACTTTTGTGTCGACTCTATACATAGTGTCTTGTGTTGCTACAATGTATCAGTGTACACCGAAAGGAAACCTCTGAGGACCAGGATCATGGGGATTGCAGCCTCTGGGTGTCGGATTCACTGACTGCAAGCAGAGGTTTTATTTATTTATTTATTTATTTATTTATAGTGTGTTTTTTTTTTTTTTTTTTTTTTTTTTTTAATAAAGTTGGCAGAAAAGTTTACCGCCCTGAATCTGGGTTTCGCCGGGAGATTGAAGCGATGACATCTTGTCCATTCAGTCTCCAGGGTCAAGGAATGTCACGGCCAGCAATCGCTGTTAGGAGTGTTAATTGATTCCTTGGGACCTCCAGTGATCAGAAGTGATCTGTGGGTAACCTAGCAGTAAGTGTTCAGTTTCCCTGCAGCACCCCCAGAGGAGAAACTAAGAATTACACATCAACAAGTTGTCATGTGTATGATACGGGAGAGGTCTTCTACTGCTCTAAGCAAGGGACGAGGATCCTGAACAACTGGCCCCCCATGTATTAACTACACATCCCCCTAAAGTGGACAGCCCCTCGAAGTAGTGCTATGTAGTTATAAGTAGCCACTGACTGGGGGACAGCAGTTGACTGACAGCCCCCATGTGCCCCATGCATGTGCTTTACAGAAAGACTTTCCAAGAGTATACCTTACTGAGGTCCTATCCCCGCAACCCCTTAAAGGCGTATGTGTGTGTATTCAGACATGCATATATACATAAATGCATGTCTGGGGGCTTAAAATAATGTTTCACTTTTTCATTAAAAATGTTGCATCGTTTGGCTTTTACGGGATCTTTCTCAGCACTTTCAACTTTGATGTGGTCATAAATCAGCAGAAAAGATTTAAAAAACAAAGTAAATTTAAACAAACAAAAAAAAGTTTAAAACATCCCTGAAGCCCGTTACAGTGAGCTTACTGACGGATTCTCAGTTACCTCATTCTGCAGCCAACACTAGACCATGTATAGAAGGCAAAAAGTGCAGCATTTTTAATGAAGCCCAAATGCAAAAGTAATTTATAACCAGGCGGCGCTGAATATATCATTGGGAATTAGACAGATATTTTTCTCATAGTTGTACTTTAAGTATTAATCCTATAGACCTGGATGGTAGAGTGCTAGTCTGCTGTCTGGATTGTCGGGGGTCGCAGCAGTGGGACCCCTGGTTGTCATGTGACTTTCTTATTATATGGAGATTCTGACACCAAGGACCTCACTGGATACATGAAGATTATGGGGCTCGATGGTTACTGTATTGCATTTGCATCTTTTTGGGAGGCAAATTTCTTTGGCTGTTTTTCGTTTGAGCTAAATGTTTCTGAAGTTGCGCCTGTTTTTAAAGTCTGTTTTCTACAGTTTAGCCAGTGATTTAAATCCCCCACCGCCTTCTTTTTTTTTTTCTTTTTCCTGTTCTTGTGCTTTTTGAAATCCAGATGTTTCTGGACAATTAAATATTTTAAACTTTTTTTTTTTTTGTTTTGTTGTAAATTGTGTTTTTGTTGTTTTTTTGTCGTCGTGACTTTTTACACTAAAAATGTGTAAAAGGTGCTTTTTTTATGGGAAATTAACGAACCCTCTGTTTTTAAGAATTTGGGGGAAGAAAGAGATAAATCAGGCCTCACGGAGCATAGACTAAAAGCTGTATAAATTTGGTCCAGAATGTGTCCAGACTTTAAAGTTATGTCCACACGATGAGTTTTTCAGGCAGATTCAACATGGAAACAAGTAACATAAAAAAAACCCCATACAAACACCAATGTCTAAACAGCTTGGGCTATAATCTGACCTTAACTTTTTAACAGTCACTGCAGCTTTATATAATATATACACACACAAACTTACATACATATACATACACACATTTACTTACATACATACATACATACATACATACATACATATACATACACGCATACATACACATACACACATACATACACATTCACTTACATACATATACATACACGCATACACACACATATATATATATATGTATATATATATATATAACACACACATTCGCATACATACACATTTACATACATGCATACACACACATATATACACATATATATATATATATATATATATATATATATATATATATATATATATATATATATATATATATACACATATGCGCACACACACACACATATTTGCATACATACACATTTACATACATACATGCATACACACATACACACACACACTTGCATACATACACATTTACACACATACATGCATGCGCACATACATGCATGCGCACACATGCGCGCGCGCACACACACACACACACACACACACACACACACACACACACACAGTAATCCAGTCCTGTACAGTGACGGCACACATCAGTCCTGGGACCAGGAGATCATGTGATAGTTGCACATTGTATATCTTGATCAATATATATTTTTACTATTGTGATGGATATTAGGTCTTTGGATGAAATCTGCCCGGCGTCTTCCGTCACTTTTTGGCTACTTTTTGTCGCTCGGATTCCTTAGATGCTTTCACCCCCTTCCGAAGTGTAAACTGTGGCAAAGGTGGACTCCAGATTTAGTGACTATGACGACTGTGGTGGTAGCAGGCAGAGGCCCATCATCCCCGCCCGGGGACGCCACTCTCCATCCACAAGGCTAACTTTTTGAGGGGTCCGATGAGAGGCGGGTGTTCCTCCTCGCTCACCAGCTGTTGGGCTTCCTCTCAGAAGCGGGGGGGGGGGGGGGGGGGGGGTTTGATGGGTGTTGGGGGGGCCTGTCAGCTGTTTGAGGAAAGCAGCGGCCCCTAAAGCATTTCTAAACCCCAGCAATAATCTCAATCCTCCCTTTTACAACATGTGATTGATGATTGGGTTGGGTGCAGGGGCCCTTGCATTGCGCTGGTATCACCGGCTACTTAACCCTTTAATTACCAGCGTCTGTGTGACCTTAGCGCTCTAAGTGAATTCTGGCCAGTGTGTGTCCTGGCAACAACGACTTTTCACTGATGAACCCGGGCCACTTTCTCTGTTTTCTGGGCCGATGGCTCCCATTCTGGGCCCTTCGCTTTGAAATAGCCTATGTTTGGCCATGATTTCCCCTCTCTCTAAAACATTGCCAATATCCATTCCTTGATAGGATATGATCGGGGTAAGATGCGGTTCCTCTGCTCTGCCTCAGTGGATGAGAAGGACTCCAAATGGATTAGGTTAAAAATGGTTTATTAGTCTACTCCTTACCCCAGGTCTTCCCATCCCCAGATATCTGGACCCTTGCAGTGGTTGCCATAATGACAACTTCCGTGGCTTGACCCTGTATTAGCCATCGTAATGGGCCACTGAGGGTATATGCACGAGACGACATATTCAGTGGACTCCGCTATGTGAATCTCCCGCTAAATAAACGCTTAAAATGAATGTACATGTAAAAAGAGAGGCCGGCTGGTCACATGTTCAGTCTTTTCAGCATCCAAAAACAAAAAGCGATTAACAGAAGCGACCCGGCCCTTCTTCAGGCAAATTCCACTTTCCAAACTGCTCATTAGTTTGTAATGTATAAAAAAACAATAATAAATACTAGAGGCCAAAAGTGCTCGGGGAACAGAAAAGATGGCTGAAGAGAAAACAGACGCCGCAGGACAAAAGATGGCGGCGTGTCCTGAAGCGTCCTCCTTGCCTAAATGATGTTGTGTGTCCATATCTTGGGGGTGAAGTGTGGCCGATCTCTTACCCCCCCCCCCCCCCTTCCTCTCCAAAATCAGCTACTCGCTGGCGCTTTCTTATGATTGTCTTCCCCCTACCTCTGGGGTGCGCCCTGTGGAATATGCAGCTCAGCAATGAGGGTCTCTACTGCCACCTGCTGGAGTCGCTTTCCTAGCAGTGTAACCAGAAACCCCTCTCTAGACAGTCGGGGGTAAACGAGAGGGGCCCTGTCCTGTTGGGATTGGTGTCTAATCTGTGGACAGGGTGTTGGGGCCGCTGCACACGTTGCAGATTTTTTACAATTTCCTGATACCAGCAAAGTGAATGGGAATCCTGATGTCTCATGCAGATGTTGCTTATTTTCTCCGTGCTGATTTGGTGCAGATTTAAATCTGCAGAATGTCCATTATTTCAGGGGTTTTGCTGCAGATTTCACTAATACAAATGGTTGGAAAAAAAAATCTGCATTAAAGTGGCAAAAACGCGCCTTAAGAGATGCAGAGATTTCTGCATCAAATACTTAACGTGTGCACATGGCCTTATGAAGCTGATCAGATAGCTGTAAACCTAGGAGTCCAGTGGACGGGCCCTATCAATGGCTGACAGTCTCCCGTGTGCAGAGATAGCTGTCAGTCACGGACCCGGACCGCCCACCGGACTCTCATATGCCACAAACCCGTATATCGTTTTCAGACTCTGTTTTCATTGCACCCCTTTTAAGAAGCCAACAGGACTGCTGACTGTCAGATCCACCAGTTTGGGTTTCTCACCCAGTAACAGGACTGTGTGTCAGGCAGCGCCTCCGTGTAAAGTACAGCTTGCAGGGTGGGGGTGTTATCCAAGGGCTCAGATGCCCCCTATATCTGTGCAGGGGGTGCGGATGCTGGGTTGAAAACATCTAATCCCTACACATTTGCACTTGGTCATGGTGTTGGCAGCTGCCCCCTCCATCACCCCATCATGACCTTTGCACATGAGGGGCGGCTCATGTGGCTTGAGTGCACCTGTCATCAGTGCAGCAGCGTCCGTCCGTCCCCCTCCAAAATCATACTACATTGCCCTCCCCTACCCTAATGCTGTGCACTGAGCAGTGATACCCTCCCCCCCCATAATCACACTGCATTGTCCTGCCGCATGCCCCCCTATAATAGTACTGCACTGCCTTGTCCAATGATGTGCACAGAGCAGTTATCCCTCCCCCCTATGATTACCCTGTATAATCACACTGCATTGCCCCCCTATAATCACACTGCCCTGCCCCCCCTTTATCTCCTTATTATCACACTACATTCCACCCCCCTATGATCAAATCTAACCGCCCTGCCCCAATCTTGTGCACAGCGGTGATGTCGTGCCACCCCATAATCACCCTGTGCTGCCCTGCCCACCCCCTAATCGCACTAACCCCCACTCCCAATCCCCCAATAACTATACTGCCTCATAACCAATCCCCCGCCCCATACTGTGCACAGAGAAGTAATCCCAGCAGCTTTCCTCTGTAATTACCCTGCCCCATACAATGCACGGAGTGGTGACCCCGCAGCCCCCTCTATATGCTCCATACTGTGCACGGAGCGGTGACCCCGCAGACCCCCTCTATATACCCCATACAGTGCATGGAGCGGTGCCTCCCGCAGCCCCCTCTATATGCTCCATACTGTGCACGGAGCGGTGACCCCGCAGCCCCCTCTATATGCCCCGTACACTGCATGGACCGGTGCCCCCCGCAGCCCCCCTCTATATACCCCATACAGTGCACGGAGCGGTGCCCCCCCGCAGCCCCCCTTTATATGCCCCATACAGTGCACGGAGCGCTGCCCCCCGCAGCCCCCCTCTATATGCCCCATACAGTGCACGGAGCGCTGCCCCCCGCAGCCCCCTCTATATGCCCCATACAGTGCACGGAGCGGTGCCCCCCGCAGCCCCCCTTTATATGCCCCGTACACTGCATGGACCGGTGCCCCCCGCAGCCCCCTCTATATGCCCCATACAGTGCAGGGACCGGTGCCCCCCCGCAGCCCCCCTCTATATGCCCCATACAGTGCACGGAGCGGTGCCCCCCGCAGCCCCCCTTTATATGCCCCATACAGTGCAGGGACCGGTGCCCCCCGCAGCCCCCTCTATATGCCCCATACAGTGCAGGGACCGGTGCCCCCCGCAGCCCCCTCTATATGCCCCGTACAATGCATGGAGCGGTTCCCCTGCAGCCCCCTCTATATGCCCCATACAGTGCAGGGACCGGTGCCCCCTGCAGCCCCCTCTATATGCCCCATACAGTGCACGGAGCGCTGCCCCCCGCAGCCCCCTCTATATGCCCCATACTGTGCATGGAGCGGTTCCCCCTGCAGCCCCCTCTATATGCCCCGTACACTGCATGGAGCGGTGCCCCCTGCAGCCCCCCTCTATATGCCCCATACACTGCATGGAGCGGTTCCCCCTGCAGCCCCCTCTATATGCCCCGTACACTGCATGGAGCGGTTCCCCCCGCAGCCCCCTCTATATGCCCCATACAGTGCAGGGAGCGGTTCCCCCCGCAGCCCCCTCTATATGCCCCATACAGTGCAGGGACCGGTGCCCCCCGCAGCCCCCTCTATATGCCCCATACAGTGCAGGGACTGGTGCCCCCTGCAGCCCCCTCTATATGCCCCATACAGTGCAGGGAGCGGTGCCCCCTGCAGCCCCCTCTATCTGCCCCATACAGTGCAGGGACCGGTTCCCCCCGCAGCCCCCTCTTTATGCCCCATACAGTGCAGGGAGCGGTTCCCCCCGCAGCCCCCTCTATATGCCCCATACTGTGCAGGGAGCGGTGCCCCCTGCAGCCCCCTCTATCTGCCCCATACAGTGCAGGGACCGGTTCCCCCCGCAGCCCCCTCTTTATGCCCCATACAGTGCAGGGAGCGGTTCCCCCCGCAGCCCCCTCTATATGCCCCATACTGTGCAGGGACTGGTGCCCCCCGCAGCCCCCTCTACAGTCGGCGCGGTGGCGGTGCAGGCGGCGGAGCTGATACAATGTTTCACTTCTTGTTTATTGTTTGTTTTCCTATTGGGCAGCCGGCAAGCGGCTCTGCCCTGGCAACTGGAGCAAAGTCGATTTGCATAGGGCCGCTCTGATTGGCCGGGCTCCGGCGCCGGCGAGCCAATCCCTTGTCGCCGTGTGAGTGGCAGGCTATGCTAATGAGCCGCTGTTGCTGGGCTGCCCCGCGCGCCGCGCTCTGCATTGTGTTGCCTGGCGAGAGACGTTGATAAACGAGGATTTAATGATCTGCAGCAGTTTCCTCCTCACTGCAGGCAGCGCCGCACAAGCCCGGGAACACACAGCGGAGAGCGGCCTGTAATTGGCCACAACACCCCCCCCCCCACCTATGCCACAGAGAGGGGAGAAGGGCACATGTCCCCGCACCCCTGCATGTCCTGCACAGGGGCTGCAGCATGCTGCTGGGATGGCAGGGGTTAACGGTGCCAGGCTGAGCGCAGAACATGGCACCGCATTCTAAAAATACCCGGCCCCTGCGCGTGCTGGTGTCACAACAGGTGGGCACCGGGGTCGACTCCGGCTGATAATTTTAGTTCTGCAGTCACGTGCCGCCGCCCGCCCAATCAGCGCCATCTTTATTGATTTTGTTTAATGTTTTTGCACCCCCCCCCTCTGCATTTAACCCTATCTGTGGCACAGACATCGGGGGCAGCCATTATAAAGGAGAGTAGTTGTAAAATACACACAGGTAACGTTCGGCCGGGGTCACGGGGTCATCAGGACGTCTCCTGTATTCGGAACTTCCCAATCCTCTCATATCGGTGATGGCAGATGCGTTGTATACAGACACTAACTATATGGCGGTCATTATAAGAATCCTGGCTCCTGATTGGGCCGTCATGTGATCACTACGGAGTAACGATGAATGTGATTGGTCTAAGCCCTCACAGATCCAGTGTACAAGCTTCACCCCAGCGAGGGGGCGGGGTGTAAAGACAAGAAATCGGTGGTCGTCGGACAACACTAGTGACCGGCCATCCCCGATCAGATCATATGGATTTTCCCATTGGGTACTAAGAGTTTCCTAACACAGCGTTCAAGGTGGACTGGCACAGCCAAGTGCCATGGGGCTGGCTTTCAATTTTACCTCCACATGATCTGATGCCCCCTAGATGGCATCCACCTGCCAGGACCTCTAGTGATCACAGTGCTCAGACAGGTGGATGGGCATGGATTGGAAGGGGGGGGTTCTGGGTGAGGGCGTGGATTATGCGGGGGATATGGGTGAGGGCGTGGATTATGCGGGGGATATGGGTGAGGGCGTGGATTATACGGGGGTCTGGGCGTGGATTATACGGGGGTCTGGGCGTGGATTATACGGGGGTCTGGGCGAGGGTGTGGATTATACGGGGGAGGGTCTGGGCGAGGGCGTGGATTGGACAGTGGTGGCTTGACGAGGTCGTGGATTGGATGGGTGGCTCTTAGAGGTGGGTTCTTGTATCCGTCTTCATAAATCTTCACCACTGAGACACTGACTTAATAAAGCCTTGTGCCTGCCCCAGCCTACCCCCCCCCGGTCTACCGCCCCGGCCTACCAACACCCCCCCCCCCCGTGCGCCCGCAGGCCCCGGCCTCCCCCCCGCGCCCAGCGTGGTCGTTACGCTCTGTGACTGGCAGAGGCTTCAGATCTGCTGCGTTCTGTAGTTCATGGTCCGTCTATGTTGCAGTCCTCCTTCTTGGATGACCCGGCTTTGCTCTGCTTGGGTTATATTAACAAGTGGCAGATTTTTTTTCAGAACTTTCTGTGACTCTCCCATTTGTCCAAACTAAAAAAACAAAAATAAACCCAAAACTTGCACCTACGGCGGATACAACCCCATATAGATTTTAAAGGGGTTGGGTACAAATGAGCAACTTTGCAATTCATTTTTTTATTTAAAAACAAAAATCTCCTTTCTCAAGATTAGAAGGATTTTTAATTTTCGTTGCCAAGGTTACACAGACCACCTCTGGAAGTATGTTAATGATGGCTAGTCTTGGACAATGCGTGCAGAACTTGCAAGCTTTTTTGCCATAGAACGTATACGCACAGCTCTGAAGATGGACAGGATTTAATTCTTGGGATTGTGGGGGTCCCCCATCAGCCAGACCCCAGTGGTCAGCAAGTTATCCCCTTGGCCTCTGAATAGTGTTTGATTCTGGGAAGTTGGGGGGATAGTGTTACATTTTGAGAACAGGTTGTGCAACTGGCTCATGTGGTTATTTGATTTCTTCCTGGAAACCATCAGCAGGCAGGACAGCAGATTTTGATTGTATTGTATTTTATTTTATTTATTTTTTGGTCCCCTAGTTCTTAAGTTTTATGACCCAAAAAGCAAAAATGCAACAGTAATACCATTAACTTGTTCTCTCTCTTTTTTCTTCCGCACTGGATTTTACGTCTGCGCTGTTTCTAGTGACTCCTCTTACTAAAGGGCTATTAAATATTTCGGGGATGGGTTGATCCTCGTTGCTGATGGTCTCCTTCTCACCCCTCTTAGAAGGCTGTAGGAGGTTTTGCGTTTTTTGGCTTCCGCATTGAGGACAGAGTTAACGTTTGCAATCTTTTGTCTGTCACCGGTGACGGTTTGGAGGCTGCCCACACTACACACCAGATCCAAGGACACACGAGCATCTGACACCGATATCAGGTGCAGAAAGAGACTATTGTGTTAGTACAGGATTAAGTGCATCAATAAAATCTGTACAGGAAACAAAAAGTACATTTTATTTTTCTGCTTTATTTCTTCCATGAAAAATAAGTTTATGAATGAATAGAGCTGTGCTGTAAGGTGAAATAGACACAAGGACTCCTATTGGCAGTGCCACGTTCAAAGGCTTTGTATCCTGTTAAAATAACTTGTGTGGGTTTTATTTAGGTATATATTTGGGTTAGATCGTCACTGTACAGGAGGCAAGGCACGGTCTACATACATTACATTACTTATCCTGCAATGATCCTGAGTTACATCTTGTATTATCCTCCAGAGCTGCACTCACTATTCTGCTGGTGCAGTCATTGTGTACATACATTACTGATCCTGAGTTGCCTCCTGTATTATACTTCAAAGCTGTGCTCACTATTCTGCTGGTGGGGTCACGGTGTTACATGACTGATCCTGAGTTATACCCTGTATTATACTCAAGAGCTGCAGTCACTGTGTACATACATACATTACATTACTACCTGTACTGATCCTGAGTTACCTCCTGTATTATACTCCAGAGCTGCACTCACTATTCTGCTGGTGCAGTCATTGTGTACATACATTACTGATCCTGAGTTGCCTCCTGTATTATACTTCAAAGCTGTGCTCACTATTCTGCTGGTGGGGTCACTGTGTACATACATTACATTACTGATCCTGTACTGATCCTGAGTTACCTCCTGTATTATACTCCAGAGCTGCACTCACTATTCTGCTGGTGCAGTCACTGTGTACATACATTACATTACTGATCCTGTACTGATCCTGAGTTACCTCCTGTATTATACTCCAGAGCTGCACTCACTATTCTGCTGGTGCAGTCACTGTGTAAATACATTACTGATCCTGTACTGATCCTGAGTTACATCCTGTATTATACTCCAGAGCTGCGCTCACTATTCTGCTGGTGCAGTCTCTGTGTACATATACAGTACTCAAATTGTCTCTCCAGGACTGGAGACAAACTCTAGCGCAGCGCCACCTATTGGAAGTAGCGATCCTAAAAGTTAAATGTGGATTTTTAACAATCCTTTATATATAACTTAGGATATATATGCCAGATCAGAATCCCAATTTGCAGACCCGGTGTTTCGGGGTGCTTTGCCCTCGTCAGTGCAAAGTATACAGTACATTACTGATCCTGAGTTACAACCTGTATTATACTCCAGAGCGGCACTCCCTATTCTGCTGGTGCAGTCACTGTGTACATGCATTACTTATCCTGTACTGATCCAGAGTAATGTCCTGTATTCTACTCCAGAGCTGCGCTCACTATTCTGCTGGTGCAGTCATTGTGTACATGCATTACTTATCCTGTACTGATCCAGAGTAATGTCCTGTATTATACTCCAGAGCTGCACTCGCTATTCTGCTGGTGCAGTCACTGTGTACATGCATTACTTATCCTGTACTGATCCAGAGTAATGTCCTGTATTCTACTCCAGAGCTGCACTCACTATTCTGCTGGTGCAGTCATTGTGTACATGCATTACTTATCCTGTACTGATCCAGAGTAATGTCCTGTATTATACTCCAGAGCTGCACTCGCTATTCTGCTGGTGCAGTCACTGTGTACATGCATTACTTATCCTGTACTGATCCAGAGTAATGTCCTGTATTCTACTCCAGAGCTGCACTCACTATTCTGCTGGTGCAGTCATTGTGTACATGCATTACGTATCCTGTACTGATCCAGAGTAATGTCCTGTATTCTACTCCAGAGCTGCGCTCACTATTCTGCTGGTGCAGTCATTGTGTACATGCATTACTTATCCTGTACTGATCCAGAGTAATGTCCTGTATTATACTCCAGAGCTGCACTCGCTATTCTGCTGGTGCAGTCACTGTGTACATGCATTACTTATCCTGTACTGATCCAGAGTAATGTCCTGTATTCTACTCCAGAGCTGCACTCACTATTCTGCTGGTGCAGTCATTGTGTACATGCATTACTTATCCTGTACTGATCCAGAGTAATGTCCTGTATTCTACTCCAGAGCTGCACTCACTATTCTGCTGGTGCAGTCATTGTGTACATGCATTACTTATCCTGTACTGATCCAGAGTAATGTCCTGTATTCTACTCCAGAGCTGCGCTCACTATTCTGCTGGCTCGTGGTGTACATTCCTTGCTTCTTTTGGTGATTTTCTGTGTGCAGTCTTTGCACTGGGCAATATATAGCAATCTTGTGTGGGCAAAATTAACTTTTCCTTTTATAACAGATTAACCGTGGGGCATTAACCAACTTGCCAACAATTTCCAAAAAAACCCATCGTCCCTCTCCGGGCTATAATTGTATTCAGCTGTGTCCATATATAAACTTTGGTGATTAATTGTGAAAAAATGGTGGGCTTGGGATTCATGCCACAGACTTGTATTTTCAGCCGACAATGGCACAGAAATCCTGCCGGAGTCCTCTCATATTTGGCAGTCAGTAATAAGGAGCGATCATAGGGTGTAATCACTGAACATCCGTCCCGTAGGGTCTGTGGCTGCCGGTCACATGGTTGTAGACGGTACTCTGCTGTCATCATTGTAACAATGACGTTTCTGTCTACTGACGTACGCTGGAAAATGTAATGTAGCCCATCGTCTGTTGTATTGTCCTCACTGGTGTTTCGGACTGGTCTGTATATTCAGTGCACAGGTGGCTGTATACACACAGTGCATGCCACCGCTCGCTACAGCAAATAGGAGATTAACACTGACAAGCAAAAGGGTAACAATGTTTTGAACTTTAGCCTTTCAGGCTCCATATCTCGCCATCCACTACAGCTCTGAGCGTGAGACGACCTTCATTTTATAGACAATCATCTTGGCTATCTCATACGGAAATGTGGCTTGCAGCTTTTTAGCATATGATTAGTTATGCAGATTATGGTCATGTCACTGCATTGTTACGGTTTTGTTTTTTATTATTTTGTTAGCATTTTGTAAATCCACCTTTTGGCTTTCATCACTGCCTGAATCCTTCTGGGCTCTCCATCAGATTCAAGCATGTCTCCACCGAAATCTGATCCCAGGTCTCTTCTGCAGGTTCCCAGTGTTGGTGTATACTGGTTAGGTCACTTTGGGATGTATACAGCTTTTTCTTCACCTCTACCCCCAAGTGTTGGATTGTGTTGAGGTCTGGGGACTGTGGGGACAATCCAGCTCCTGTACTTCATTGTCATTGAGCCATTTCTTCTCTAATCTCGCCGTATGCTTCTGGTTGTTGTTCTGCTGGAACATTGTTGTCTTTTTCATACAGATAGTACTCGAGTGTATGAAGGAATATGTCTTGTCGGATACTTACATAGAGCTCAGCATTGAGATCACGATCGATCCTGGTCAAGTGTCCAGTGCTTTTGGCTGTGAAACAACCCCAAATCATAAGGCTTCCTCCACCGAACTTGACAGTTCCTTCCTTTTCTCCATTTGTTATCCCCTTTTTCCCTTATTTCTTCCAGACCCATTTTCCCCCATCAGAGCCATCTATTGACTTTCATCTCATTGCTCCAAATCACCCGTCTCCAATATTCTTCATTCCACTTTTCGTACTTCTATGTAATCTCGAGCCGACACTTTTTATGAGTATATTGATGTTGAGGCTTCTTCACCTTTTTTCGGGCCTCCATTCTTTCGTGTTACGTGCATCACACGGTGCTTGTATAGACCTCTGTGATCTCACTATTATGAAGCAGACAAGCCACTTCCAACACCATGTTTCTCACCAGAACTGATAGACCAGGGGTGGGGAACCTCCGGACCGCGGGCCATATGCGGCCCGCGATGACATTTAATGCGGCCCCCGGGCACATTCCAGGCTAGCCCAGTGCTCGAGCGGCACTTGCGCTTTTTCCAGCCGCCGGCCCTTTAAAATCCCAGTGCGTTATGGGTAGATGCTAGACTGTACGGGCTATTTACAGATCCTGATTGCAGCCCGTACTAGAATGTACGGGCTCTTTTCGGGACCTGACTACAGCCCATACATTCTAGACTGAACCCGGGGACTGTGCTCGAGTGCTGAGGGTTTACCTTGAGGGCGGGGTAAACAGCGCACTGTGCTCCAGTCACAGCAGATGCCTTCCTGCTGTACATGCCTCCCGGACCTGTGCTATGTGACTCCTCCTCCTCCCCTTGTACTGTGAGTATGCAACCCATCGCTGCCCCCCCATCCAGTGCTGTGTACCCCCTAGTACTGTGTGTAGCCCCAAGTGCTGTGTACCCCCCAGTACTGTGTGTAACCCCTCCTAGTGCGGTCAGTGCTGCCACATCGTGCTGTCACCTAATGCTCTCCATGCTGCCTTTTAGTGCTGTCACTGTCAGTGCTCTTTGTGCTGCCACCTAGTGTTCTTTGTGCTGCCACCTAGTGCTTTGTGCTGCCGCCTAGCGCTGTCCGTTGTGCCGCCTAGCGCTGTCCGTTGTGCCGCCTAGCGCTGTCCGTTGTGCCGCCTAGCGCTGTCCGTTGTGCCGCCTAGCGCTGTCCGTTGTGCCGCCTAGCGCTGTCCGTTGTGCCGCCTAGCGCTGTCCGTTGTGCCGCCTAGCGCTGTCCGTTGTGCCGCCTAGCGCTGTCCGTTGTGCCGCCTAGCGCTGTCCGTTGTGCCGCCGCCTAGCGCTGTCCGTTGTGCCGCCGCCTAGCGCTGTCCGTTGTGCCGCCGCCTAGCGCTGTCCGTTGTGCCGCCGCCTAGCGCTGTCCGTTGTGCCGCCGCCTAGCGCTGTCCGTTGTGCCGCCGCCTAGCGCTGTCCGTTGTGCCGCCGCCTAGCGCTGTCCGTTGTGCCGCCGCCTAGCGCTGTCCGTTGTGCCGCCGCCTAGCGCTGTCCGTTGTGCCGCCGCCTAGCGCTGTCCGTTGTGCCGCCGCCTAGCGCTGTCCGTTGTGCCGCCGCCTAGCGCTGTCCGTTGTGCCGCCGCCTAGCGCTGTCCATGCTTAGCATCTCCTGTGATCTATACGCCCCAGCCTGTCCTGGGATGTATATGCCTCAGTGTCTCCTGTGATGTATATGCCCCAGCTTCTCCTGGGATGTGTATGCCCCCAGCCTCTGCAGACCAAGACAAACCTGGAAAAGCAGTTGTGAGAAACAAAATCACCGAACATCACAGCCGCTCCAGCCACCACATTAGGGGTGAGTTAATTAATTGTTTGACCAAATATAGCCTGGTCGTTTTCAAGTTGATAATTTGGTGCGGCCCCCGAAGGTTGGTAGAAAATTCCAAATGGCCCCCGGCAGTAAAAAGGTTCCCCACCCCTGTGATAGACCTTGTGATGAGCCGCTTTGTTGACTCCGATGTTTTGGCTGCACGTCACCTCTTGGGTTTCAAATGTATGGATGGACTTCATTTCATATTTTGCCAGTGTCATGGCCTCACATGATGCAGTTTGGCAAACTACGACCCCTGCTGAGAGACTACCGATGAACTTAGAGGATGCTGCTTCTTTTCTTGGGAAATCTTCTTCATGGCTGTTCTTTGATTCATAACCAGTGACCTTTCACTTGCGAATCAACCTAATAACACACTGAGCTATTAGGTTGTAATTTGTTGTATACAGGAAGAAAAAGATTTTTCTACCATCAGGAGCAAAATAGTAACAATGCAGTGACATGACAAGAATCTGCATAACTAATCATATGCTAAATAGCTGCAAGTCAAATTTAAGTATGAGATAGCCAAGATGATTGTCTATAAAATGAAGGTTGTCTCACGTTCAAAGCTGTATTGGATGGTGAGATATGGAGCCTGAAAGGCAAAAGTTCACAACATTGTTACTCTTTTGCGTGACAGTAGAACGTCTTACCCTCTTCTCGTGCCTTGCCCTCTTCTCGTGCCTTGCCCTCTTCTCGTGCCTTGCCCTCTTCTCGTGCCTTGCCCTCTTCACGTAACTGGCCCTCTTCTCGTGCCTTGCCCTCGTCTCGTGCCTTGCCCTCGTCTCGTGCCTTGCCCTCGTCTCGTGCCTTGCCCTCTTCTCGTGCCTGGCCCTCTTCTCGTGCCTTGGCCCTCTTCTCGTGCCTTGGCCCTCTTCTCGTGCCTTGGCCCTCTTCTCGTGCCTTGGCCCTCTTCTCGTGCCTTGGCCCTCTTCTCGTGCCTTGGCCCTTTTCTCGTGCCTTGGCCCTTTTCTCGTGCCTTGGCCCTTTTCTCGTGCCTTGGCCCTCTTCTCGTGCCTTGGCCCTCTTCTCGTGCCTTGGCCCTCTTCTCGTGCCTTGGCCCTCTTCTCGTGCCTTGGCCCTCTTCTCGTGCCTTGGCCCTCTTCTCGTGCCTTGGCCCTCTTCCACTTATTTTTATTTTCTCCATTTCTCCAGTTCTCTCTTTCAATGTGGGAACTTCAGTCCATTAGTGTATGTGCCCACGATCAGGACTCCCTGCATCCTGGACGCAGCGGGGCCACAAGTGTCCTCTGCAGGAGACTGCAGCTGCTCGTACCCACGATCATGGTTCTGTGCGCTGCAGTCTCTCGCTTGTTCTCCCTACGGAGGATGCATGTGAATCCGCAGCAAACCATTGTCATGCTGTGGTCTGGAAAGACGCACCACAGGTCAGTTTTTGCTGCGGGAAAAACAAGCACAGTGGGCACGGGATTTCTAGAAATTCATCCACTGTGCCTGTACTGTACAATGCAGCGCTGGGTGCAGCTGAAGCATGCTACATCCAAAACGCTGCAAATGCTGATCGTGGGCACGCAGCCTTAGAGAAGTAATATGAAAACTACAGTAACCTGTTCAGAGGCCTACTCTGTGAAATAAAGGGCTATAATAAGGGAAGTCTTGCCGGCCTACGAAGGCCCTACATGACCTTGTGGCCACTTCCGTGTCTCGGGGCACGTCTGCTCGACCTGTGATCGCCTCACACGTTCCCATTTCCCTATTCAGCCCTTTTTATTTTCCCTTTTTCCCTACTTACTATATTTTTAAAAGCTTTTCAGCAAAGAAAAGTTTAAAAAAAAATATTTCCTGCATACATAGGAGCTATCTGGTAAATCTGCGCTTGTTTTTGTTGAGAAGTGTAGGGCCCCTATTAATACAGTCATGATGGAGTAACCAAACTCCTAAGGGGCCGTGTGACCCCCCCCCTCACACTGGCTGGATGGGGTGGTCCTGATCCTCCTCTGCAGAGCAGTCAGCTGAACGCCCCCTTCCTGATTTCCCCCACATAGGTGCGTCCTCAGATTGTCTGAGCAGACGTGTTACAATAAGCCTTCCTTTAGAACAATCCATTTATGCTGTTGATTTCTACTTTTTAGCATCGTTTGAACCCCTTTTGGCCCCGCTCTGCATACTGTGCTGAAGACCACTAGTTACAGCTGCGGGCTAATGGGACCGGAGGCCGAATACTCCTTGTAGCCGCAGTTTGGTAGATTTGTTTCTAGTCTAAGGCTATGTGCCCACGCTGCGGATTTTGCCGCGGATTTACCGCGGATTTTCCGAAAATCTGCAGCAGCGGCACTTCCAAGCCATTTCAATGGCATTTTGGAAATGCTGTGTCCATGCTGCGGATTTTTCCGCGGTGGATTTGCCGCGGATTTTGATCCGGAAAAATCTGCAGCATGTCAATTATTGTTGCGGATTTTGGTGCGGATTTTGGGTATAGAATGGGGGGGAAAAAAAATCCGCATCAAAATCCGCGGCAAATTCGCGGTAATCCGCGGCAAAAATAAGGTGCGGATTTGCCGCGAAAGTCGCGGATTTTCATGCAGAAAAATCCGCAGGTACATTCTACCGTGGACACATAGCCTAAGCCTCTCTCCTGACGTGATAGTGTGTTGCAGCTTGGAGACTTCCTCAGAATCGAGCACCAAAAATGACAGCAAAAAGTATCCAACTGGTCACATGAGCTAATGACCGCGGCCCTCCCTGGTTCTGGAGCCATTGTGACAGATCTTTGGGTCTGGAGAGGAAAGGATAGCGGGATAGGAGGTTGTTCGGACTTCCCAGACTTTTGTATGCTTGTTCGGGCCATATTGGTTTAATAGGCCATTAACCAAGTATATTACATGTACTAAGTACCGTATTTTTCGGATTATAAGTGGCACTTTGCCTCCAAAATATTTTGGCGGAAAGTGAGGGGGTGCATCTTATAATCTGAATGTAGCTTACCAGGGTGGTGGAGAGTGGGGTCGCAAGAGGCCGGGGGAATGCGGCTGGAGCTGGGTCTGCGGTGGATGGTGCTGGGGGGTGGCTGTGTAGGGGTCTCTGGCGGCTGCTGCTGGGGCGGCTGTGCGGTGTCTGCAGCGACTGTGCAGGGTATCCTGGGGCTGCTGTGCGGTGTCTGCAGCGGCTGTGCAGGGTATCCTGGGGCTGCTGTGCAGGGTATCCTGGGGCTGCTGTGCGGGGTCTCCGGCGGCCGTGCGTTGTATGCGCGGGGTCTCCTGGTACTGCTGTGTGGAGTCTCTGGTGGCTGGACTGGCACTGTGGTTCAGGTGGTGAGAACTTCAAATAATGCCACCCGTAGTCGGGCGTGCGCAGATGGAGCTCTCGGCTCAAGCTCTCATCTGCGCAGGCGCCGCCTCCAGCTCATTGATCTCCCTCCAGCGGACTTCAGGAAAATGGCGCCTGGAGGTGGCGCTTGCACAGAGATGTCGGCTTGCCATTGAGAATAGAGCTCAACCTGTGCTGACTCCGGGCACCATTTTTTTTTTTTTTTAAATCCCTCATCGCCACGGCCGTCCGAGCCTCTGTCCAGCCCCAATCTCCGCTGCAGCCCCAGCATAGCCTACAGTTTCTGGGACACCCACTGCCCCTGCCTCCTGTGACTCCTCCACCACAGCTACTGCCCCCTCCCTCCGGTAAGACACCAACGGATTACAAGACGGACCCAGTTTGGTTTTTTTTTCATTTTTTTTTTTTCTCTCTCCTTTTTTTTTTTTTTTGCTCTGAATTTAAGGTGCGTCTTATAAAACGAAAAATACGGTATATCTATTAATAAAAGGCCCCTTTTCATACGTACTATGACTGTTGTTGTACAGCCTCTTCTATGAGCTCTGTAGTCCCTTTTGGTGCTGAGTAAATGATCACTACCTGCCGGGGCTCCAGGAGCAGGATTCTCGCCGTTGCTGCAGTTTTTCTATTGCATCTTATCCTGCAGCTCCATCTAGTGTCTGCTTTGTAAACTGCAGCCCAATCTGAGCTCTATTCTTCTTCCATAGCGGTGTGACCCAAGAAGACCCATGTCATTGATTCCTTCGTGTCTGTGTAAAGTGAAGTGTTTCCTAATGCAAAACTTCCTTTTTTTGCCCCCCTCTCATTGCAGGAGGAGAGACTTCAGCATGCAAACCGTCATCTGTCCGGCTTGCACCCTCATTTTCATTCCATGCTGCGGGTCTACAGATGGCTGGACAAATGCCGCACTCGCAGTACAGCGACCGGCGTCAGCAGAACCTAAACGACCAACAAGTATCTGCCTTATCTTACAATGACCAGATTCAGCAACCGCTGGCGAACCAGGTGGGAAGGGGTTTTGATTTTACATTTGGAGAGAATGTTGCCCAGAGGGGTGCAAGGCCTCTGTTCGCTACCGCAGCGGGTAGAATTGTTCTTCTGTGTCGATCTGATTCGTCATGTCTTTTTAAATAAACTAACGTCTTCTCTCGTTTTTGTCTTTCTTGCAGCGGCGGATGCCCCAAAACTTTCGTGATCCAACTACAGCACCGCTGAGGAAACTGTCAGTTGACTTGATCAAAACTTACAAACATATTAATGAGGTGAGAAAAGCCGGAGCGTGGAAATTCACAAAGGCCACGTCCACCCTCACAAACCATTTCATACGCCCTAATGCATACAAAACGAAAAATTGCGCAGCTTCACAGTACGGTTTAGTGAAAAATTTCCTACCTTTTCATTCCTACAGCTCCAATGCAGATCTATGCGTCGCCGCAATAACAATGTGTACTCAGATTTTTTTTCCCAGTCTGTCCTCTACTTCTGACTTCTGAAGGAGGATGCTGCACGATTCGCAGTTTTGTTTACTTTTTGTTACCATGGAGATGCATTGTCTGCATAGGAGCTGCATAAACCTATAGGAATTGTCAAATTTAAAACTTTTTTTTTTTTTGCAGATTTGTCTTTTTTTTTTTTTTTTTTTTTTTTTTTTATTTGTTTTCCTCTGTGGGTTTTACATTTTGCTTGTGTTCTAGTTTCCTTTTTAATTGGGCTTTTCAGATTTTATTTTTTACTTTTTTTTTTTTTTCCACCCACCCACCAGGTCTACTATGCAAAAAAGAAGCGGCGGCATCAACAAGGACAAGGCGACGACTCCAGTCACAAAAAGGAGAGGAAGGTTTACAACGACGGCTACGACGACGACAACTACGACTACATTGTGAAAAATGGCGAGAAGTGGATGGATCGATACGAAATCGACTCCTTGATTGGAAAAGGTTCCTTTGGCCAGGTAAGGGATGCGGAGACCTCCACATGATCTGAGTCTACTCTGATCGCTGGAATGTGTGACATTTGGGGTCTGTACACACACCCTCTGGCAGAATTCAGCACCCGCTGCAAAAAAATGCACCAAAATTGCACCCAAAATCTACATGCGGTTTTTTCGCGGCTGGTCCCTGCGGTTTTTAAATACTATTTAATGGCAAAACTGCAGGTACCTGCGGAAGAGAAGGGACATGCTACTTTTTGCTGCAGGAAATTCTGCGGCAAAACCTGTAGGGAAAAAAAAACGCAGGAAGGTTATGAACAAAAACTGCACCTTTTCTGCAGCAAAAACTGCAGTGTGCGTACAGGGCCTTTTTAAAGGGATTTTTGGCATTTGATGATAATGTTCATTGTGTAATGAGTTTTATACACTTAAAAGGGATTGTCCATTGAGAACAAGTTATATCACAGGTCCACAGGATTGGGGATAACTAATTGAACGATGATGGTATCAGATTGCTGGGACCTGTATGGCTCATCTATTGTCCCCTTTTTGAATGATGTAGAAACACATGTGACCACTACATTTACTCCCTATGAGGCTGCTCTCGGCTCTTTCCAACAGCTCCATAGAAAATAAATGGAGTGACGGTCAGACATTGGGGAATTTTTATCCCCGTTTCAAGATGCCCATTCTGCCAATCTGTGCGGGAGCCATCAATCAGTTTGTTTGCTCTCATCCTTTTGGTTTTCACTGAAAATTGAAAAGCTTGATGGGTCCAGGACATTTTTTTATAATTTGCCGCCGGAAGTAAATCAATGAAAGCTGTCACTTCTTACAGCAAGCAGAGATTGCCCTGATCGCCAGGATATCTTGGGGCACTGTTTACGGGGACACAGCACATTAAAGAGGTTGTCCACCATTTCTACATTGATGGCATGTCCTCAGAATAAGTCATCAATGTCTGATCAGCCGGGGTCCGACACCCCGCACTCCCACCAAGGGGCTCGCAGCGCTAGCTGGAAATGCTCAGTTCCGGAGCTGCCCCATCAATCCATAGCGGCTGGGTACTGCACATCCGTCTCCTACTGATTTGAATGGGAAGTGGATGTACAATACCCAATCGCTATCAGTTTAGGGGAAGCGCTGGAGTTGAGTTTTTCCGGCCGACAATCAGACATTGATGATCCATCCTAAGGGTAGGCCATCAGTGCAAAAGTAGTGAACAAACCCCTTTAAGTAACCCTAAGTCTGGTGTCACACTTGCGTATGAGAAATCGGTCCGATTCTCATGCTGGAGAGTCGTACGAGCGCTGTCTGAGTGGTAATCAGTGTGCAATGCGAGTCTGAGGTGTGGGTTTTTTTTTTTATAAATAATTGTGGCCTGTGAGCAATCTGTATGTGATGCGATTTTACTGCAATTTTGTGATTTGGATGCGTTTTTCTCGCACGGTGGCTCAGTGGTTAGCACTGCAGTCTTGCAGCGCTGGGGTCCTGGGTTCAAATCCCACCAAGGACACCATCTGCAAGGAGTTTGTATATTCTCCCCGTGTTTGCGTGGGTTTCCTCCGGGTTCTCCGGTTTCCTCCCACACTCCAAAGACATACAGATAGGGACCTTAGATTGGCACCTCTGTCCCCATTGGAGTTCACAATGTATGTAAAGTGCTATGGAATTAATAGCGCTATATAAGTGAATAAATACTATTAATAATAATAATAATAATAATAATAATAATATTAGTTATTATATAATAAATATTATTTATTGTTATATAATAAATAATATTTATTATTAGATGTATGATGATTGATCTGTGTGCAATCCATTTTTTTTTTCCACACGACATACCCTTGCAATCGCAGCATGCTTCAATTTCTTTTTTTTTTTTTTTTTCTTCAGTCCAATTGGAGCAGAGAAAAAAAAATGCAGATCAGAGCTGAATCATCGATTTAACATTGGTTCGGTGCAATGCGAGATTTTCTCACAATTGCACTCGTGCGAGTCGTTCACAAGTGTGATTCTTGGCTAATAGTTGGGGCTGTAAGAATTTGTGTTTAACCCTACGACATCTCTACATAGTACCGCTGTTCTCCCTTCCAGGTTGTGAAGGCGTACGATCGCGTGGAGCAGGAGTGGGTGGCTATTAAAATAATAAAGAACAAGAAAGCTTTCCTAAATCAAGCCCAGATCGAAGTCCGACTTCTCGAGCTGATGAACAAACACGACACGGAAATGAAATACTACATAGGTAAAGCCGCCTTCATTTCCCCCTCTATTGCTGTCTTTTTACACTCAGGCCAAAATGCATAGATAGCTGCCCCCAAGGGGGATGGCAATCTGTACTGTGCAAGCTGTTTGGTTTGACAGCTCAAGATTAAAGGGAACCGGTCACCACTTTATCGGCCTATAAGCTGCGGCCACCACCAAGTGGGCTCTTATATACAGCATTCTAATATGCTGTATAAAAGAGCCCAGGCCGCTGTGTAGAACATAAAAATCACTTTATAATACTCACCTAGAAGGTCGCTCCGGTGCACAACAGTCGGAGGGGTGGTGCCGTTCTTCTGGACCGGCGCCTCCTTTTTCGTCCTTCTTCGTCTTCCTTATTCTGAAACCGCGGTGCATGACGTGTCTACATCATACACAGTCGCCAGGACCTCAATGCCGGTGCATGTGTATGACGTAGATGCGTCATGCACCCAAACTTCAGAATAAGTAAGACAAAGATGGCCGAAATGGGAGGCGCCGGTCCCGAAGAACGGCACCACCCATCTGACTGTTGTGCACCAGAACGACCTTCTAGGTATTATAAAGTTTTTTTTATATTCTCACAGCGGCCTGGGCTCTTATATACAGCATGTTAGAATGCTGTATATAAGGCAATATTAAGGTATGGGCACGTAAAGGTATATGGGGCAAATTCTTAGCCAGGGACGTCTGAAATCGTTTACACAAATACAGGATGAGTTTGGGATCTCCCCACTTGGGTGGTACCAGCACAAACGGTTGGCGCAGGCAGTGGTTGCTCAGGGGGTTAAGCAATCATTGCTGGTACAGGCAGACTTAGTACTGGACCCACAAGAGGAATCATATCTACTATATATAGGGACCTACTGCATACATATTTGCTTGATCACCCTGTAAATACTAGGACTAAATTGGAGGCAGAGATAGACTGGATCACTGGTGAGGTATGGGGATAGTGTTTTGGAATACATACCGAAATTATCAATGAGTGAACCTGCAAGACTATCCCACCTCTACGTGGTGCATGGGGCATATAGAGCCCCGCTAATTATGTGTAAAATGGGATTGAGGCGTAACTCCGACTGTGCTAGATGTAACGGAGAAGGTGCCGGCATTTTCCACATGATGTGGACGTGCCCCAGGTTGGCACCTTTTGGATAACTGTTCTTAATAGAATAGAAGGATCTTATAGATGTAAACGTCCCAGACAACCCCTGGTCTGTCTTGTAGGTTACGTGGAGGAAATTAGAGTAGACAACCATTATAAAATAGTGATAGCCAGACTGCTGTATGCGGCCAGGAAAGTAATTGCCAAACACTGGATGCCGGGGACCCCCCGACTAGAGGGGAATTTGTCACATATGTCAATCATATCGTTCGAATGGAGAGAAGCAGATATGGGAAAAGGAAACAACTGGCACTTTTTGATAGATTGTGGAATCCGTGGTTGCAATATGGATACATATTAGAGTTGGGAGATGGTTAGTTCTATACATCCTAATATATGCTATTGAAGGGTTAAAATGTAAGATCTTTGATATTGATATAGGTAATATGTACGCTGAGGGGGGAGGGGGAGGGAATGTTTATAGTTCTGCTCGTTATTGCTGAAAATATAACACATGTTTTGTATACCTGGTGAAAAATAAAAATGTATCTGATTAAAAAAAAAAAAAGCAAGCTGTATATAAGAGCCCGGTGGTGGTGGCCACAGCCTATAGGCCCCACATCTGGTGACTGGTTCCTTTTAAAGGGAAGCTTTGGGTATTGGTTATTTACTTTGCAATACTCTGTTTTCACAAAATGCCTTAAGATTAGTGCTGGTCTCTTCCCTGGACCCCTCTCAGCCATTGATTGTTTCCTCGCCATATACGTATTAATGAGAAGAAGGGAATTTTGTTTACTTACCGTAAATTCCTTTTCTTCTAGCTCTAATTGGGAGACCCAGACAATTGGGTGTATAGCTACTGCCTCCGGAGGCCACACAAAGTATTACACTTAAAAGTGTAAGGCCCCTCCCCTTCTGCCTATACACCCCCCGTGGGATCACGGGCTGCTCAGTTTTAGTGCAAAAGCAAGAAGGAGGAAAGCCAATAAACTGGTTTAAGCAAATTCAATCCGAAGGAATATCGGAGAACTGAAACCATTCAACATGACTAACATGTATACCCCAAAAAAACAGGGGCGGGTGCTGGGTCTCCCAATTAGAGCTAGAAGAAAAGGAATTTACGGTAAGTAAACAAAATTCCCTTCTTCTTCGTCGCTCTATTGGGAGACCCAGACAATTGGGACGTCCAAAAGCAATCCCTGGGTGGGTAAAATAATACCTCGTGATAGGCCGTAAAATGGCCTTTTCCTACATGGGGGCAATCGCCGCCTGCAGGACTCTTCTACCTAGGCTGGCGTCCGCCGAAGCATAGGTATGCACCTGATAATGCTTGGTAAAAGCGTGCAGACTCGACCAGGTAGCCGCCTGGCACACCTGCTGGGCCAAAGCCTGGTGCCGTAATGCCCGGGACGCACCCACGGCTCTGGCAAAATGGGCCTTCAGCCCTGAGGGAACCGGAAGCCCCGCAGAACGGTAGACTTCAAGAACTGGTTCGTTGATCCACCGAGTCAGGGTGGATTTGGAAGCTTGCAACCCCTTACGCTGACCAGCGACAAGGACAAGAGTGCCTCCGAGCGGCGCAGGAGCGCCGTGCGGGAAAGTAGATTCTGAGAGCTCTCACCAGATCCAACAAAAGCAAATCCCGTTCACATTGATGAACTGGATGACAAGACGGTAAGGAGATATCCCGATTGAGATGACAGGGGGATACCACCTTAGGGAGAACTCCTGAATCGGACGCAGAACCACCTTGTCCTGGTGACAACACCAGGAAGGGAGATTTGCAAGACAGCGCTGCTAGCTTGGCCACTCTCCGAAGAGACGTGACCGCCACTAGAAAAGGCCACTGTCCGTGAAAGGCGAGAAAGGGAAACATCCCTCATAGGCTCGAAAAGCGGCTTCTGGAGAGCTATTAGAACCCTGTTCAGATCCCAGGGCTCTAACGGCTGCTTGTAAGGAGGGACGATCTGACAAACCCCTTGCAGGAACGTGCGTACCTGTTGGAGTCTGGCCAGGCGCTTCTGAAAAAACACAGAGAGCGCAGAGACTTGTCCCTTAAGGGAGCCGAGCGACCAACCTTTTTCCAACCTGGATTGCAGGAAGGAAAGGAAAATAGTCAATGCCAATGGCCAGGGAGAAACGTCCTGAGCCGAGCACCAAGCTAAGAATATCTTCCACGTCCTGTGGTAGATCTTGGTAGAGCTTGGTTTCCTAGCCTATCCCATGGAGGCAATGACCTCTTGAGATAATCCTGAAGACGCTAGGATCCAGGACTCAATGGCCACACAGTCAGGTTCAGGGCCGCAGAATTCAGATGGAAAAACGGCCCTTGAGACAGCAAGTCTGGCCGGTCTGTAGTGCCCACGGTTGTCCTACCGTGAGATGCCACATATCCGGGAACCACGACCTCCTCGGCCAGTCTGGAGCGACGAGGATGGCGCGGCGGCAGTCGGACCTGATTTTGCGTAGCACTCTGGGCAACAGCGCCAGAGGTGGAAACACATAAGGGAGCCGGAACTGCGACCAATCTTGAACTAAGGCGTCCGCCGCCAGAGCTCTGTGATCGTGAGACCGTGCCGTGAAAGCTGGGACCTTGTTGTTGTGCCGGGACGCCATTAGGTCGACGTCCGGCATCCCCCAGCGGCGACAGATCTCCTGAAACGCGTCCGGGTGAAGAGACCATTCCCCTGCGTCCATACCCTGGCGACTGAGGAAGTCTGCTTCCCAGTTTTCTACGCCCGGGATGTGAACTGCGGATATGGTGGAAGCCGTGTCTTCCACCCACGTCAGAAACCGCCGGACTTCCTGGAAGGCTTGCAGACTGCGTGTCCCCCCTTGGTGGTTGATGTATGCCACCGCTGTGGGGTTGTCCGCCTGAATTCGGATCTGCTTGCCTTCCAGCCACTGCTGGAAGGCTCGTAGGGCAAAATACACTGCTCTGATTTCCAGAACATTGATCTGAAGGGTGGACTCCTGCTGAGTCCACGTACCTTGAGCCCTGTGGAGGAGAAAAATTGCTCCCCACCCTGAAGACAATGAGGTGGGAAGAAGCCACCACCGAAGAGACTCCTTGGCCGCCTGAGAAAGAGAAACGTCCCTGTCGAGGGAACGTCGACTCCCCGTCCCATTGGCGGAGAATGTCCCCTTGTAGTGGACGCAGATGAAACTGCGCGAAAGGGACTGCCTCTAATGCTGCTACCATCTTCTCTAGGAAGTGCATGAGGCGTCTCAAGGGGTGCGACTGGCCTTGACGGAGAGATTGCACCCCTGTCTGAAGTGAACGCTGTTTGCCCAGCGGAAGTTTCACTATCGCTGATAGAGTATGAAACCCCATGCCAAGATATGTTAGCGATTGGGTCGGGGTCAGAATTGACTTTGAAAAGTTGATGATCTACCCGAAACTCTGGAGAGTCTCCAGCGCAACGATCAGGCTGTGTTGGCATGCCTCTTGAGAGGGTGCCTTGACGAGTAGATCGTCCAAGCAAGGGATCACAGAGTGACCCTGAGAGCGCAGGACTGCTACTACTGCAGCCATGACCTTGGTGAAGACCCGTGGGGCTGTCGCCAGACCGAAAGGCAGGGCTACGAACTAAAGGTGTTCGTTTCCTATAACGAAGCGTAGAAACGCTGGTGCTCTGGAGCATGTCCATTGATGCTAGGAACTCTTCTTGAGACATTGAGGCGATGACGGAGCGGAGGGATTCCATCCGGAACCGCCTGGTCTTCACATGCTTGTTGAGCAGTTTTTTAGGTCCAGAACAGGACGGAAAGACCCGTCCCTTTTGTGGCACCACAAACAAATTGGAGTAAAAACCGTGATTTTGGTCCTGGAGAGGAACAGAGATCACCACTCCTTCTGCCTTTAGAGAGTACCCGCCTGCAGACGAGCACCGGCTCTGTCGGGAGGTGGAGAAGTTCTGAAGAATCGGGTCGGAGGACGAGAACTGAACTCGATCCTGTACTCTTGAGACAGAATGTCTCTCACCCAACGGTCTTTGACCTGTGGCAGGTAAATGTCCCCAAAGCGGGCGAGCCTGCCACCGACCGAGGATGCGGAGAGAGGAGGCCGACAGTCATGAGGAAGCTGCCTTGGTAGCGGTTCCTCCGGCTGCCTTCTTTGGGCGTGACTGAGCCCGCCAAGAATCTGAGCTCCTCTGAACCTTTTGAGTCCTTTTAGACGAGGACAATTGGGCCCTGCCCGAGCCTCGAAAGGACCGAAACCTCGACTGTCCCCTCCTCTGTTGGGGTTTGTTAGGTTTGGGCTGGGGTAAGGAAGAATCCTTAGACTTGGACTGTTTAACGATTTCATCTAATCTCTCACGGAACAGTCTGTCACAGAGAATGGCAATTAAGCACTTTTTTGGAAGCAGCATCTGCCTCCATTCCCTTAACCCCAAGGCTCTGCGTACAACCACGGAGTTGGCGGACGCCCCTACCGTACTGCTCGTAGAGTCCAGGACAGCATTAATAGCGTAAGACGCAAATGCAGACATTTGAGAGGTTAAGGACGCTACTTGCGGAACAGATGTACGTGTGACGATGTCAATCTGCGCCAGACCAGCTGAACTAATTTGTAGTGCCCATACGGCTGCGAATGCTGGAGCAAACGACGCGCCGATAGTTTCATAGATGGATTTCAACCAGAGCTCCATCTGTGTCAGTGGCATCTTTAAGGGAAGCCCCATCTTCCACTGCAACTATGGATCTAGTCGCCAGCCTGGAGATTGGAGGATCCACCTTTGGACACTGGGTCCAGCTCTTGACCACGTCAGGTGGAAAGGGATAACTTGTATCCTTAATACGTTTGGAGAAACGCTTATCTGGATAAGCGTGGTGTTTCTGAACTGCCTCTCTGAAGTCAGAGTGGCCAGAAAAGTACTCAATTTACGCTTGAGATACTGAAATGGAATTTCTCCTGCTGTGAAGCTGACTCCTCCACTGGAGGAGCTGAGGGAGAAATATCCAACATTCCATTGATGGACGCTGTAAGATCATTCACTATGGCGTCACCATCCGGTGTATCCGGCTTGAGAGCGGTCTCAGGATCAGAGTCCTGATCAGCTACGTCTGCCTCATCATTAGAGTCCTCCTGCTGGGACCCTGACCAGTGATGAAGCCGAGTGCCGCTCCCAGCGAGCTCGCTTAGGCTGTCTGGGACTGTTGTCCGTGTCAGAGCCTTCACCCTGGGATGCATGGGACCTCCCCGGAGCACTGATTTGTTCCAAATGAGGGTGGCCCGGGAGCATTGAATCAACATTGCCCATGGTCTGTCTGGACTGCAAAGTCTCTAAGATGTTAGTCATAGTCACAGACAATCTATCAGCCGAAACTGCCACTCCGTCCCTTTCCCTGGACAGGGTTCACAGGTGGTTCCTTTGGCCACCTCTAGCAGAGACCCCGGCTGAGCGAGTGCTACAGGGAAGCATTGCACACAATGGGGGTCAGTGGAACCTGCCGGTGGAACGGTATCACATGCAGTACAAGCAGCATAGAAAGCCTGTGCCTTGGCACCCTTGCTTTTTTGCTGCTGTTGTCTAGCCATCTAGGATAGTATATAGCCAAGAATAGTGACCGTACAGTGCAATGTATAGCATACAAGCATAAAGTACAAATGAACACTTCAGCACATGCAATACACGCAGCATAGAAAGCTTGTGCCTTAGCACCCTTGCTTTTTGCTGCTCTTGTCTAGCCATCTAGGAGGGTATATATCCAAGAATAGCGACCGTACAGTGCAGTGTATAGCATACAAGCATAAAGTGCAAATGACCACTTCGGCATTAGTGGGGTCAGCACTTCAGGTGCTGCTTACCGCCCGCACAAAAGCGGGTGTGTGGTCGCCAGAATCCTGTGACTGGTTGCCCAGAGCTTGTCTCCCTTCTCCAGCTCGGACTGCATGCAGGAATGGCCGCCGGCGTCCTGTGAAGAGGGGCGGGCCGTGGGCGTGCCCCAGACAAGAGCGGGAAACTGGCGTCCCACTGTGTCCAGTGAGGGGGCTGGAGAATGCAAAGCAGACTCCAGCTCTCGGCGCTGACTTTCTGTACAGCGTCCCGCCCCTCCCCTGACTGGCAGGGCTGGGGGCGGGAACGAAACGAAAACTAGGCCGTAAAGCCGGGGACTCGAGTAATAAGCGCGGCCGTTATGCACGGCCAGCGCGGAAGTCCCCGGCGCACCACAAGTCCCAGCCGCGCCACAGTGTAAAACACCCAGCAGCGGCCGGCGCGGCAGTTCCTAATACATAAATTCACTCAGCTAAGCTGCAGTGAATAAAAGCACAAGCGCTCCGCGCTGTTGTCCCCGGCGCACTAACACTCCCAGCAATGCTGGTGTGTGTGTGCGCGATGTGTACGGAGACACAGAGTACCTTAATGTAGCAGGGCCCTGTCCCTGACGATACCCAGCTCCATATCCAGCAGGTTCTCCGGGTCTGTGGATGGAGCCCGGTCTCAGTGCCTGGAGACCTGTAAGATCCCACTTCACCCAGAGCCCTGAGGGGGATGGGGAAGGAAAGCAGCATGTGGGCTCCAGCCTCCGTACCCGCAATGGATACCTCAACCTTACAAACACCGCCGACAGAAAGTGGGGTGAGAAGGGAGCATGCTGGGGGCCCTATATGGGCCCACTTTTCTTCCATCCGACATAGTCAGCAGCTGCTGCTGACTAAAAACAGTGGAGCTATGCGTGGATGTCTGACCTCCTTCGCACAAAGCAGAAAACTGAGGAGCCCGTGATCCCACGGGGGGTGTATATGCAGAAGGGGAGGGGCCTTACACTTTTAAGTGTAATACTTTGTGTGGCCTCCGGAGGCAGTAGCTATACACCCAATTGTCTGGGTCTCCCAATAGAGTGACGAAGAAATCTATTAATCGCTGAGTAGAGCCGCAGATAATCAGGGATTTTATGAAAAGGAATGAATATTGCAAAGTAAATACCAAGATAGCGCAATCGGGGTCACTACTTACAGTTTCAGCAGCATTGACCTAACGAGGGGAAAGATTTCCAAAAACGTGTTGCAAAGTTGTCCATCATCATCATCCATACAGCTCTTAGGCTACCTTCACACACCCGGCTGTAACAGTGCGGCACAATTCGGCGCTCTGCTGAAAAAACAAAACTTTTTTTTTTTTTTTTGCCTCCGGTTTCGTTTTTTCCAGCATTGATTTGCATTGGCGCCGCATTGTGCCACATGGGCTTGCGTTCCGTCCGGTTTTCGCCACATGCGGCAGATTTAGCCGATGCAGCGGCCGGATGGAACATTCCCTGGCACGTTTTTTGCTCTGGCAAAATAACCGCATTGCGCCGCATCCGGCCGCTGCGGCGCATTTTTCAATGCATGCCTATGGACGCCGGATGCGGCAAAATCCGCATCCGGCTGCCGCATGTGGCTTCTTCCACTGCGCATGCTCAGTAGTGTGCCGCAACCGGAAAAAAAAACAGACGGGCCGCATGTAAAAACTTATGCAAAGGATGCAGTGTTTTCGCCGCATCCGTTGCATAGGTTTCACAGCCGGATTGAGCCGCAGGGCTCAAACCGGATGTGTGAAAGTAGCCTCCCCCCAAAAAAGTTGCAAAGGTGAACGTCGCCTTTAAGACTAAAGGGGTTGTCTACAATTGAAGGGGTGACGGTTGTAGCAGAACTGAGCGGCATCGGTTATAGGGCCGGATAGATCGAGCTCCTATAGAGGACACAGTCGGAGACTTCTATATAAACTACGTCTTTTGTTTTCCCTTCAGTGCATTTAAAGCGACATTTTATGTTCCGAAACCACCTCTGCCTCGTGTTCGAAATGCTTTCCTACAACCTGTACGACCTGCTACGGAACACCAACTTCCGGGGCGTTTCGCTGAACCTGACGCGAAAGTTTGCACAGCAGATGTGCACCGCACTGCTATTCCTGGCTACTCCTGAACTTAGTATCATTCACTGTGACCTAAAGCCTGAAAATATCCTGCTCTGTAACCCCAAGCGGAGCGCCATTAAGATTGTCGACTTCGGAAGCTCGTGCCAGCTAGGGCAGAGGGTAAGCGCGCGGTCAAATGTTCTCTTGCATCTAGTAAACCCAATTCGGATTCATGTCATTTATTTATTTTTTTTTTCTTCTTTTTCTTTTGCTCAGATATACCAATATATTCAGTCTCGTTTTTACCGGTCTCCAGAGGTTTTACTGGGAATGCCTTACGACCTTGCGATTGACATGTGGTCCCTTGGTTGCATTTTAGTTGAAATGCACACCGGAGAGCCCCTCTTCAGCGGAGCCAACGAGGTAAGAAAAGGGATCCATTTAAGCTTATATTTAAAATGCAGAAATCGCAATCGAGTCATTAGGTCGAGCGCTTCCTGCAAAAGCACAATCTTACGACCTGTTAGAAACAGTGTCCCGTTTTTTTGCCTGTGACCGGTTTGCATTGAAATTGTGCTTCTCTCAAAAGGTCGACCAGATGAATAAAATTGTGGAAGTTTTAGGAATACCAACTGTTCACATCCTCGACCAAGCACCAAAAGCCAGAAAGTTCTTTGAGAAGTTGCCAGACGGCACTTGGAACTTAAAGAAGACCAAAGACGGAAAAAAGGTAATGAGCAAATGTATTAAAAATAAAAAAAAAAGCGAGAGCACTACCATGCTCAGTACTCATAACTAGTGATGAGCGGGCACTACCATGCTCAGTACACGTAACTAGTGATGAGCGGGCACTACCATGCTCAGTACACGTAACTAGTGATGAGCGGGCACTACCATGCTCAGTACACGTAACTAGTGATGAGTGGGCACCATGCTCAGGTGCTCAGTACTCGTAACTAGTGATGAGCGGGCACTACCATGCTCGGGTGCTCAGTACGCGTAACTAGTGATGAGCGGGCACTACCATGCTCGGGTGCTCAGTACTGGTAACTAGTGATGAGCGGGCACTACCATGCTTGGGTGCTCAGTACTGGTAACTAGTGATGAGCGGGCACTACCATGCTCAGGTGCTCTGTACTCGTAACTAGTGATGAGTGGGCACTACCATGCTCGGGTGCTCAGTACTGGTAACTAGTGATGAGCGGGCACTACCATGCTCAGGGGCTCAGTATGCGTAACTAGTGATGAGCGGGCACTACCATGCTCGGGTCCTCGGTACTCGTAACTAGTGATGAGCGGGCATTACCATGCTCGGGTGCTCAGTACGCGTAACTAGTGATGAGCGGGCACTACCATGCTCGGGTGCTCTGTACTCGTGACTAGTGATGAGCGGGCACTACCATGCTCAGGTGCTCTGTACTCGTAACTAGTGATGAGCGGGCACTACCATGCTCAGGTGCTCTGTACTCGTGACTAGTGATGAGCGGGCACTACCATGCTCGGGTGCTTGGTACTCGTAACTAGTGATGAGTGGGCACTACCATGCTCAGGTGCTCAGTACTCGTAACTAGTGATGAGCAGGCACTACCATGCTCAGGTGCTCTGTACTCGTAACTAGTGATGAGTGGGCACTACCATGCTCAGGTGCTCACTACGCGTAACTAGTGATGAGTGGGCACTACCATGCTCAGGTGCTCACTACGCGTAACTAGTGATGAGCGGGCACTACCATGCTCGGGTGCATAGTTATGCTATCGAGTACTCAGTATGGTAATTCTCGCTCATCACTAGTAAGCTCCAGTATCTTGTACTTTTAGGCCAAGTATTCGGATTTAGCGCCCCCAGTGACCCGGCCTGTAAGTTAGGGCAGACACTTGGGTATGACTTGCATGAGTGCAGTGTGAGAAATTCTGGCATTGCACTCAGCCCCATGTTAGACAGTGCTGCAGGTCAGATCTGCGAGTTTTTACTCAATCCTAATCAGACTGAGGAAAAAAATCGCAGCATGCTACGATTGTCCACAAGAGCCGTGTCATACAAGTCTATGGGTGCGAGAAAAACATCGGACTGCACTCTGATGTCATTGAAGTGCAGTGCAATAATCGCATCAGCTGAGAATGGAGGAGATGGGGGGATTAATCGGATGACATTCACATGGCTCGCGCTCGCTGCAGAGCCTGAGCCGAGGTTCATTAGCATATTACATCGGATGCCATACTCTAATGTGACCCCAGACTTAAAATTGCATTTACAAGAAGGAATCCTGCTAAAAGATTTGGTCTGGGCTTGGCTGCAGTGAGGGAAGTCATCATTGCTTCTTCTTTCCCTCCACAGGAATACAAACCACCAGGAACCCGGAAACTTCATATTATCCTTGGAGTGGAAACTGGAGGGCCGGGCGGGCGACGTGCAGGGGAATCAGGTCACACTGTAGCGGACTACTTGAAGTTTAAAGACCTCATTTTAAGGATGCTAGATTATGATCCTAAGACACGGATTCAACCATACTATGCTCTGCAACATAGTTTCTTTAAGAAGACTGCTGACGAGGGTACAAACACAAGTAACAGTGTATCTACGAGTCCAGCGATGGAGCAGTCCCAGTCGTCAGGAACCACCTCAAGCACATCGTCTAGCTCAGGTAACCTAACCCCGCAGTGCACAGCTCCAGCACACGCTGAGGCGCTTCATGGACGGGCAGTGGACTATTGTAAGGGTCCACACTCTGAGATAAAACCAAAGTAACATTGCCTCCATGTATTCCACTGATGTGCAAAGTTGTTGGTTTTTTTGTTATTCAAAAGAATGTATTTTTGGATCTCAGTAACAAGAAATTCAACGTTTGGGTTTTTCAGTCTTGGTTTCCCTGCTTAGATGTCAAATGAGTTAACTAAGAATCCTTCAGCGAGCTGGTTGTGATTGAGAGTTTGCAACGGTTACAAACTCATCTGAAGCATATATATATATGTATGTATGTATATGTATATATGTGTACGTATATGTATATATGTGTGTGTGTGTGTGTGTGTGTATATATATATATATATATATATGTATGTATATGTGTATATATATATATATATGTATATATATATATATGTATATATATATATATATGTATATATATATATGTATATATATATATATATATATATATATATATATATATATGTATGTATGTGTATATGTATGTATGTGTATATGTGTATATATATGCGTGTGTGTATGTATATATAATATATTATATGTACACAATATGTGTATATGTATAATGTGTGTGTGTGTGTGTGTATATATAATGTGTGTGTCTGTATATATGTATACACACACACACACATATATACACATACATACACACATATATACACATACATACACACATATATACATATATATATATATATATACACATACATACACACATATATACATATATATACACATACATACACATATATACATATATATACACATACATACACACATATATACATATATATACACATACATACACACATATATACATATATATACACATACATACACACATATATACATATATATACACATACATACACACATATATACATATATATACACATACATACACACATACATACATACATATTAGTAAAGTAGGATTTGGCTCCATACATGTCATTTTGGTTGTCCCCGCAGTATGGATTTCTGACGGCCCCATTCAGATAAGAGGGGCCGTCGCAGTCTATCCTATGTGATGTGTATATGCTGTAGTCTCAGCGTATCCGACATGATGTACACTGCTCAGCATAAATGAGTACACCCCCTTTTGTAAAGTAATATTTCTTTGTCGCTCCATTGGGAGACCCAGACAATTGGGTGTATAGCTACTGCCTCCGGAGGCCACACAAAGTATTACACTTTAAAAAGTGTAACCCCTCCCCTCTGCCTATACACCCCCCCGTGCATCACGGGCCCATCAGTTTTATGCTTTGTGTTGAAGGAGGCCGACATTCACACAATGCTCCACATTTTAGTCAGCAGCAGCTGCTGACTATTTCGGATGGAAGAAAAGAGGGCCCCTAACAGGGCCCCCGGCATGCTCCCTTCTCACCCCACTGAGTCGGCGGTGCTGTTAAGGTTGAGGTACCCATTGCGGGTACAAAGGCAGGAGCCACATGCCGTTTTCCTTCCCCATCCCTTAGGGGCTCTGGGTGAAGTGGGATCCTAACCGGTCATCCAGCCACTGGGACCGGGCTCCCTCCGCAGCCCCTGGGGGAATCTGCTGGACAGGAGACTGAGTATCATCAGGGACAAGGCCCTGCATCTACAGGTACTCTGTGTCCCCTTTGGGACGGTGCATGGAGCACCTGGGCCTCAGACGCTGCAGCGCCTGCAGTGTTGATTTTTGTCCGGGACTACCGCGCCGACCGTGCCTGCTTGCCGGCCGCGGTTTTTACTTTAGTCCCCGGCTTTTGCGGCCTAGTTCATTAAACTCCCGCCCCCGGGCCTGCCAGTCAGGGGCAAGGGCGGGACGGTCGGTCTGACGCCGACAGTGAGGGCTGGAGCACACATAGCTGTCCTCCTCCCCCCTCACTAATCCCTATGGGGCACCAGATTCCCGCACTTTTGAAGTTACGCCCCCGGCTCCCTCCTCCCCTGTGAACGCCGACAGCCATGTTTTAACACATACTGCCGGTGGAGGACTTCTGGCTGCAGCTCTGGGAGACCCGAGACAGGGAATCTGGTGGCCACACACCGCTGGAGCGGTTGGTAAGCCACACCGGTTACCGGTGCTGGTCCCCCTAGGGTGCTGAACTGTATATAGATACATTATATTTGTATACTTTTTCCGGTTCAGCTGTACTGTTAACTTGTGGTGATCACGCTCCTGGGAGACAACAGCATGTCGTTCACAAGGAGCAAGGGTGCCAAGGCACAGGGTTATTTTGCTACCTGTACCTCTTGTGCGGCTATGCTACCTGCAGGTTCCACCTACCCTCACTGTGAGCAATGCTCGGCCCCTGTGGCACTCGCTCAGCCGGAGCCTGAGGCACTAGGGGGTCCCTCGGCCTGGGTAGAACCGCCGGTCCCCCCTGTCCAGATGGCAGGGACAGAGTTTGCTGTTTTAGCTGACAAACTCTCTGAGTCGCTTTCACATTCCATGGCTCAGTCTATGGATAAATGGTCTGCTAAGTTTCTAGAGGTTTTGCAGTCCAGACCGGCCCTTACACAGGCCCCGGGCACTGCGGGATCACCCCCAGGCCCCTCTCGGTCTGCGACTAAGCGTGCTCCTGGTGTGGCCCCTAGTTATTACGTGCAGGACTCCGGCACGGACCGCAGTCCCAGACCAGCTAAGCGGGCTCGCTTAGAATCTTCCCCGTCTTCATCACGCTGTTCGGGGTCTCAGCTTGAGGATTCTCTAGAGGAGGAGGCGGAGGTCGCAGCTCAGGGCTCTGACCCTGACGTTGCTCTCAATCTGGATACACCTGAAGGGGACGCCATAGTAAATGACCTTATAGCGTCCATCAACCAGGTGCTAGATCTTTCTCCCCCAACTCCGCCTACAGAGGATTCGGCTTCACAACAGGAGAAACACCAGTTTAGGTTTCCTAAACGTACCCGGAGTGCTTTCTTCGATCACTCTAACTTTAGAGATGCTGTCCAGAAGCACAGGGCTTTCCCGGACAAGCGCTTTACTAAACGCCTTAATGACACACGTTACCCCTTCCCCGCTGACGTGGTTAAGGGTTGGGCTCAGTGTCCCAAGGTGGATCCTCCAGTCTCTAGACTGGCGGCTAGATCCGTAGTAGCAGTGGCTGACGGTGCATTGCTCAAGGATGCCACGGACAGGCAGATAGAGCTTCTACTGAAATCCATCTATGAAGCCATAGGCGCGTCTTTTGCCCCAGCCTTTGCAGCAGTGTGGGCACTCCAGGCTATCTCAGCTTGTCTGGCTGAGATTAATGCGGTGTCCCGTACCGCTGCGCCACAAGTAACATCTTTGACTTCTCAGGCGTCAGTATTTGCATCCTACGCCATGAATGCTGTCCTGGACTCGGCTAGCCGTACAGGGGTAGCATCCGCCAATTCTGTGGCAGTCCGCAGGGCCATGTGGCTACGTGAATAGAAGGCAGACTCTGCTTCCAAAAAGTTCTTGACCGGTTTGCCTTTTTCTGGCGACCGACTGTTTGGCGAGCGATTGGATGAAATTATTAAGCAATCCAAGGGAAAGGACTCGTCCTTACCCCAACCCAAACCAAATAGACCTCAGCAACGGAAAGTTCAAGCGACGTTTTGGTCCTTTCGGCCCTCAGCCAGATCCCAATCCTCCTCGTCCAACAGGCCACAGAAGAGCCAGAGGAACTCTTCTGCATGGCGGTCTAAGCCACGTCCTCCAAAGACCGCAGGAGGCACCGTCTCCAAGGCGGCCTCCTCATGACTTTCGGCCGCCCCAAACCGCATCCTCGGTCGGTGGCAGGCTCTCCCGCTTTTGCGACGCCTGGTGGCCACATGTCCAAGACCGATGGGTGAGAGACATTCTGTCTCACGGTTACAGGATAGAGTTCAGCTCTCGTCCTCCGACTCGTTTTTTCAGAACATCTCCGCCCCCCGAGCGGACCGTTGCGCTTTTTCAGGCGGTGGACACTCTGAAAACAGAAGGAGTAGTGATCCCCGTTCCCCTTCAGGAACGCGGTCGCGGTTTTTACTCCAATCTGTTCGTGGTGCCAAAAAAGGACGGCTCATTCCGTTCCGTTTTGGACCTCAAATTGCTCAACAGACATGTGAAAACCAGGCGGTTTCGCATGGAATCCCTCCGATCTGTCATCGCTTCGATGTCCCAAGGAGACTTCCTAGCATCAATCGACATCAAAGATGCCTATCTCCATGTGCCGATCGCGCAAGAGCATCAACGCTTCCTGCGTTTCGCCATTGGAGACGAACACCTTCAGTTTGTGGCACTGCCTTTCGGCCTGGCGACAGCCCCTCGGGTCTTCACCAAGGTCATGGCATCCGTCGTAGCGATCCTACACTCTCAGGGCCACTCGGTGATCCCTTACCTAGACGATCTCCTAATCAAGGCGCCCTCACGGGTGGCTTGTCAACACAGTCTGACCGTTGCTCTGGAGACTCTCCAGAGGTTCGGGTGGATCATCAATTTTCCAAAGTCAAAATTGTCTCCGACCCAGTCACTGACGTACCTCGGGATGGAGTTTCATACTCTCTCAGCGATGGTCAAGCTGCCGCTGGACAAACAGCGGTCGCTGCAGACAGGGGTGCAATCCCTTCTTCGGGTCCAGTCGCACCCCTTGAGGCGCCTCATGCACTTCCTGGGGAAGATGGTGGCAGCAATGGAGGCAGTTCCATTTGCGCAATTTCATCTGCGTCCACTCCAATGGGACATTCTCTGCAAATGGGACAAGAGGCCGATGTCCTTAGACAGGAACGTCTCTCTGTCTCTGGAAGCCAAGACCTCTCTTCAGTGGTGGCTTCTCCCCACTTCTCTGTCGAAGGGAAAATACTTTCTGCCCCCATCCTGGGCCGTGGTCACGACGGACGCGAGCCTGTCAGGATGGGGAGCGGTTTTTCTCCACCACAAGGCTCAGGGAACCTGGACTCCGACAGAGTCCTCCCTTCAGATCAATATTCTGGAGATAAGGGCAGTGTATCTAGCCCTCAAGGCGTTCCATCGGTGGCTCGAGGGCAGGCAGATCCGCATACAGTCGGACAACGCCACGGCGGTTGCGTACATCAACCACCAGGGCGGCACTCGCAGTCGTCAAGCCTTCCAAGAAGTCCGGCGGATTCTGCTGTGGGCGGAGGCCACTGCCTCCACCATCTCCGCGGTTCACATTCCGGGCGTAGAAAACTGGGAAGCAGACTTCCTCAGTCGCCAGGGCATGGACGCGGGGGAATGGTCTCTCCACCCGGACGTGTTTCAAGAGATCTGTTGCCGCTGGGGAACGCCGGACTTCGATCTCATGGCGTCTCGGCACAACAACAAGGTCCCGGCATTCATGGCACGGTCTCAGGACCACAGAGCTCTGGCGGCGGACGCCTTAGTTCAGGATTGGTCGCAGTTTCAACTGCCTTATGTATTCCCTCCTCTGGCAATGCTGCCCAGAGTGTTGCGCAAGATCAGGTCCGACTGCCGCCGCGCCATCCTCGTCGCTCCAGATTGGCCGAGGCGGTCGTGGTACCCGGATCTGTGGCATCTCACGGTGGGGCAACCGTGGGCGCTCCCAGACCGACCAGACTTGCTATCTCAAGGGCCATTTTTCCATCTGAATTCTGCAGCCCTCAACCTGACTGTGTGGCCATTGAGTCCTGGCTCTTAGCGTCCTCAGGGTTGTCTCAAGATGTCATTGCCACTATGAGACAGGCCAGGAAACCAACATCAGCCAAGATCTATCACAGAACTTAGAGGATCTTCTTAGCCTGGTGCTCTGAGAAGGGGTTTACCCCCTGCCCTGGCCGTTTGCCTTACCCACGTTTCTTTCATTCCTTCAATCTGGATTGGACAAGGGTTTGTCTCTCGGCTCTCTCAAGGGTCAAGTCTCGGCGCTTTCCGTGTTTTTTTCAAAAGCGTCTAGCCAGGCTTCCGCAGGTCCGCACGTTCCTGCAGGGAGTTTGCCACATAGTCCCACCTTACAAGCGTCCGCTGGAACCCTGGGATCTCAACATGGTTCTACGGGCTCTTCAAAAACCACCTTTTGAGCCGCTGCGGGATGTCTCTTTATCACGTCTTTCGCAGAAGGTGGCATTTCTAGTGGCGGTTACTTCACTCCGTAGAGTGTCAGAGCTGGCAGCACTGTCATGTAAAGCCCCCTTCCTGGTATTTCACCAGGATAAGGTGGTTCTACGTCCGGTCCCGGACTTTCTCCCTAAGATGGTGTCCCCTTTTCATCTCAATCAGGAGATCTCCTTACCTTCATTTTGCCCTCATCCAATTCACCAATGTGAAAAGGATTTGCATTTGTTAGATCTAGTGAGAGCACTCCGGATCTACGTGTCTCGCACGGCGCCACTGCGCCGCTCTGATGCGCTCTTTGTCCTTGTCGCTGGCCAGCGTAAGGGGTCGCAGGCTTCCAAGTCAACCTTGGCTCGGTGGATCAAGGAACCGATTTTTGAAGCCTACCGTTCTTCTGGGCTTCCGATTCCTTCAGGGCTGAAAGCCCATTCTACCAGAGCCGTGGGTGCGTCCTGGGCATTGCGACACCAGGCTACGGCTCAGCAGGTGTGTCAGGCGGCTACCTGGTCTAGTCTGCACACTTTCACGAAACACTATCAGGTGCATACCTATGCTTCGGCAGATGCCAGCCTAGGTAGGCGAGTCCTTCAGGCGGCGGTTGCCCGCCTGTAAGAGGGGGCCGTTGTTTCGGCTCTTTTTATCGAGGTATTCTTTTACCCACCCAGGGACTGCTTTTGGACGTCCCAATTGTCTGGGTCTCCCAATGGAGCGACAAAGAAGGGAATTTTGTTTACTTACCGTAAATTCCTTTTCTTCTAGCTCCTATTGGGAGACCCAGCACCCACCCCTGTGCCCTTCGGGCTGTTGTTCTTTTGTGTACACATGTTGTTCATGTTGAATTGTTCTTTTGGTTCATGGTTTCAGTTCTCCGAACATCCTTCGGATTGATTTTACCTTAGACCAATTTATGAGTTCCTCCTTCCTGCTTTGGCACCAAAACTGATGGGCCCGTGATGCACGGGAGGGTGTATAGGCAGAGGGGAGGGGTTACACTTTTTAAAGTGTAATACTTTGTGTGGCCTCCGGAGGCAGTAGCTATACACCCAATTGTCTGGGTCTCCCAATAGGAGCTAGAAGAAAAGCAATTTACGGTAAGTAAACAAAATTCCCTTCTTTATTCAATGAACACAAACTATTTCATTTCCATTTTTGTTTTGACAAGACTGAGTTTCATAGAACATGATCGTGAGATTAAGGACACAACTTTCATTTCAAAATCTTTAGCTCTATACAAATTAATTGATGGAAAATAAGTACACCCCACAGCAAAAACTACTACATCTGGTATTTTGCATGACCTCCATGATTAAGGGCAGCACCAAGTGTTCTAGGCCTGGAATGAACAGGCTGGTGACACATTGCACCGTCTATCTGTTTCCGTTCTTCAAGAATGAGCTCTTTTTGAGCCTGGAAGGAGAGTGATGACCTCTTGTGTCCTCAGAATTCCCCATAGCTGTTTGGGGTCAGATCTGGAGACACTCGCCCACTGAATCACTTTCACCCAGTTCTTCAGTAATGGAGCCGATGTGCAGTTTACCAACATGACAATGATCCTAAACGCACGTCTACCAAGGGCACTGAGTGACGGCGCATCCTTGAATTCATGATACCATCATCAATGACAGGTAGCCCCCGAGACCAGCAGTTCCAGATAAAGACACCGGCACCACCAGGTCTTAGTGTAGACACCATGTATTTAGAAAAATGAACTTGGGAAAATACATGGCGTAAAACCGAAGATCTTGTAATTCAATATTATTAACCTTGCTTTCCTGTTGTGGGATAAAAAAATGTTCTATGAAAGTTTTGTGAACATTTTGGGAATTGTTTGTATTCAGTGCGAAATCTTCCTTTTTCTAAACAGGATGTACTCATTTTAAACGCAGTACACCCTGCATATCCTGGGATGTATACGGCAATCTGTGTGTTATGTGAACAGTTATAACCAGTCTCCCCTGTCTCCTGCTTGTGATGGGTTCCTCCTGTCAGTTCATACAAGCAGAAGGCAGGGAAACTGATGTGAAGCATCACATGGAACACACTGGAGAGTCCGCACACCGGTGTAACCGGGCGAGGAGGGGAGATATATAACCAGCTAATTATTGTATGGATTTACTGAACAGATCACTGCTGTTGTCATCCATGAGGCTGAAGATATGGTTCCTGCCTTATATAAGAATTAGAGCAAAAGGGGAGGAATCTGCCGGGATGGATCCGATAGGTGATGATGATTACCTGTAGGTTACAGACTGACCTCAAGTGTCCTCATGAGTGTGTCCAGGACCCGTAGTCATGTAATAACTAATACAGACAGTACTTGCTAAGGCCTTGGCCTGTTTGGACCTAGCAAGCCAAACATTTTGTATGTTGGATCAATTGAGGGGTGCACAGAAATCCTCCATCCCTATTGGCATGTAGTTTTGCACAATAATATAAATATACAGTGTGTCCACCCATATCCTGTCCACTGCCATTAACTTGAGAACAGCAGCAGCTATAGGCATAGAAGTGGTGTCTAGGTATAGTAAAGTAGCCATGCGCTACGCAATGAAACCACCTATAGCGCCACCTGGTGGAAAACTGAGTTAGCATTTTTTATCTCGAAAATGGAAAGAGAGAAAAAAAGGGAATAACAAAGTTGTAGGGCGTCATCAATTCAATACGAATCGACACCTTGCATGCAGAAATGCTATGATTAGAACATATAAAACTCACAAGGCTGCGGACGTGAAGCGATACCTCATGGAGACCTTCCTACAAGTCATTGGGTATGGTGGCTGTGTGGAGTGGCCTCCACGCTCACCTGACCTGACCCCATTGGACTTCTTTCTGTGAGGTCACATCAAACAGCAGGTGTATGCGACCCCTTCACCAACATTGCAGGACCTATGACAACGTATCACAGATGCTGGTGCAAACGTGTCACCCACCATATTGCACAACGTGCAGCAAGATACAGTATGCTGTGCAGAGTGCAGATGTGCATTGCAGCTGACGGGAGCCACTTTAAATGAGCGCCATATGCGTGACCAGCATTCAATGTTTTGGGGGGGGGGGGGGTCATGGGTTTCATATGGCATTTCTGCATGCAAGGTGTCGATTCGTATTGAATTGATGATGTCCTACAATTTTTTAGTTCACTTTTTTTCTCTATCTCGTTCCATTTTCAAGATAAAAATGCTAACTCCGTTGTTTTCCACCAGGTGGCGCTATAGGTGGTTTCATTGCGTAGCGCATGGCTACTTTACTATACCTAGACACCACTTCTATGCCTATAGCTGCCGCTGTTCTCAAGTTAATGGCGGTGGACAGGATATGGGTGGACACACTGTATGTATTTTATTTTATATTGTTTTATATTGTTTTCTTCATCGTTCCTTATGGGAGACCCAGACCATGGGTGTAAAGCTTCTGCCTCCGGAGGACACACAAAGTACTACACTCAAACGTGTAGCTCCTCCCTCCTAGCATATACACCCCCTGGTAGCCAGTCCTAGCCAGTTCAATGCTTTGTGTTCAGGAGGTCACACACACACACACATGCATTCTCATCTGATTTTTGATTTCAAAGAGTTGGAAGAAAAGCGGGTCCAAACTGGACTCCCGGCATGTCCCTTCTCACCCCACTGTGTCGGCGGTGCTGTTAAGGTTGATTTTACAAGGCTGGAGCCTTCACATGCCGCGCTCCTTCACCATCCCCTGAGGCTCTGGCTTGAAGTGGGAGCCATCACAGTTCTCACTGCTTTGCAGGAGACCGGTCTCCATCCGCAGCCCTTTCAGGACCCTGCCGGACGGAGCGCTCACCCCTCAGGAACCTGGCCCTGCGTCTCATAAGCTAAGTATTGAGACGTTATTGAGGGGTCCCTTGTACATTTATTGTGGGTAGAGTGTGTTTCTTCGGCGCTCCATTGGGAGACCCAGACGATTGGGTGTATAGCACTGCCTCCGGAGGCCACACAAAGCATTACACTAAAAAGTGTAAGGCCCCTCCCCTTCTGGCTATACACCCCCAGTGGGATCACTGGCTCACCAGTTTTCTGCTTTGTGCGAAGGAGGTCAGACATCCACGCATAGCTCCACTGTTTAGTCAGCAGCAGCTGCTGACTATGTCGGATGGAAGAAAAGAGGGCCCATACTAGGGCCCCCAGCATGCTCCCTTCTCACCCCACTTGCGGTTTGTAAGGTTGAGGTACCCATTGCGGGTACGGAGGCGGGAGCCCACATGCTGTTTTCCTTCCCCATCCCCCTGAGGGGCTCTGAGGAAGTGGGATCTTACCGGCCTCCAAGCCCTGAGGCCGGGCTCCGTCCACAGACCCATTGAACCTGCTGGATTAGGAGCCGGGGTACCGTTCAGGGACAAGGCCCTGCAACATTCAGGTACTCTGTGTCCCCCTATGGACTGGCCGCGCACACTCCAGACTTGCTGGGTGTGCTAGTGCGCCGGGGACAGTAGCGCTGCGCGCTGGGGTTTGAGTCACTGCAGCTTGGCTGAGTGACTTTATGTGTTGGGAACTACCGCGCCGGCCGCTCCGGGAGCGGCGGCGCGGCTGGGACTTGTAGTGCGCCGGGGACTTAGCGCCGACCGTGCTTTTACGACGGCGGCGCTTATAAATCTAGTCCCCGGTTTTTGCGGCCTAGCTACGCTTCGTTCCCGCCCCCTCCCTGTCAATCAGGGAAGGGGACAGGCGTTGTGCAATCGTCAGCGCCGAGGGCTGGAGCCTTATTTACATGCTCCAGCCCTCTCACTGGGCACAGTGGGACGCAGGTTTCCCGCTTTTTGTCTGAGCACACCCAGGGCCCGCCCCCCCCTCCACAGAGACGCCGGCAGCCATTCCTGCATGCAGTCTGGCTGGGGAACGGACACAGGCTCTGGGAGACCCAGACAAGGGATTTCTGGCGACCACACACCCGCGTTAAGCGGGCGGTAAGCAGCACATTCGTGCTGGCCCCACTAGTGCCACAGTGTTATTTGGTGTACTTTTTCCTGTACCAGATATATCTATATATATTGCACTGTAAGGTCGCTTCTTGGCTGTATACCCCTATTGCTCTGAGGAGACGACAACATGTCATCTGCAAAACGCAAGGGTGCCAAGACACAGGCTGTGAACGCTGCTTGTGCCGCTTGTGGGGCTAATCTACCGGCAGGTTACAATGACCCCCATTGTGTGCAATGTTCGGTCCCTGTGCCACTTCGTCAGCCGGAGCCTATGGTGGTAGTGGCCCAGGCAGAGTCGCCGGTGAACCCTGTCCCGGTGACGGGGACAGAGTTTGCTGTTTTTGCTGACAGGATGTCTGTCACTATGACAAAAATCCTAGAGACCTTGCAGGCCAGGCCAGTTACTCAGACCATGGACACTGCTGCGGCAACGTTCCCCGGTCCCCCTCAGTTGGAGTTAATCAGTGCTTCAAGGGGGTCACAGGCATCTCAGCCTGACGGCTCTGATTCAGATGACAGTCCCAGGCAGCCTAAGCGTGCTCGCTGGGAGAGACCCCCCACGTCATCACGGGGATCAGGGTCTCAGCGAGAAGAGTCTCTACATGATGAGACAGAGGAGGGTGATCAGGAGTCTAATCCTGAAACCGCTCTCAATCTGGATACTCCTGATGGTGACGCCATGGTAAATGACCTTATAGGGGCCATCAATAGTCTATTGGAAATTTCTCCCCCTGCCCCTTCTGCAGAGGAGGCAGCTGCACAGCAGGAGAAGTTCCATTTCAGGTATCCCAAGCCTAAACTGAGTACTTTTCTGGACCACGCTGACTTCAGAGAATCAGTCCAGAAACACCATGCCTACCCAGATAAGCGTTTCTCCAAACGTCTTAAGGATACACGTTATCCCTTTCCCCCTGACGTGGTCAAACGCTGGACCCAGTGTCCAAAGGTGGATCCCCCAATCTCCAGGCTTGCAGCTAGATCCATAGTTGCAGTGGAAGATGGGGCTTCGCTTAAAGATGCCAATGACAGACAGATGGACCTTTGGTTAAAGTCTGTCTATGAAGCTATTGGCGCGTCGTTTGCTCCAGCATTCGCGGCCGTGTGGGCACTCCAAGCTATTTCAGCTGGCCTGGCACAGGTGGACTCTATCATATGTCCAGCAGTGCCGCGAGTAGCGTCCCTAACCTCGCAAATGTCTGCGTTTGCGACTTACGCTATCAACGCTGTCCTGGACTCTACAAGCCGTACCTCAATTGCGTCTGCCAACTCTGTTGTCTTGCGCAGAGCCTTGTGGTTAAAGGAATGGAAAGCGGATTCTGCTTCCAAAAAATGTTTAACCAGCTTGCCGCTATCTGTAGATAGACTGTTTGGTGAACAATTGGCTGAAATCATTAAGCAATCCAAGGGTAAGGACTCCTCCTTACCCCAGCCCAGATCAAGCAAACCTCAACAGAGGAAGTGGCAGTCGAGGTTTCGGTCCTTTCGAGGCTCCAGCAAGACCCATTTCTCCTCGTCCAAAGGGACTCAGAAGGAGCAAAGGAGCTCAGATTCCTGGCGGGCTCAGTCACGCCCCAAGAAAGCAACCGGAGGAACCGCTTCCAAGGCGGCTGCCTCATGACTTTCGGCCTCAGCCCTCCGCATCCTCGGTCGGTGGCAGGCTCTCCCGCTTTTGCGACATTTGGCTGCCACAGGTCAAAGACCGGTGGGTAGCAGACATTTTGTCTCACGGGTACAGGATAGAATTCAGTTCTCGTCCTCCGCCTCGGTTCTTCAGAACCTCCCCACATCCCGACCGAGCAGATGCCCTTCTGCAGGCGGTGTGCTCACTAAAAGCAGAAGGAGTGGTGATCCCTGTTCCTCTGCAGGAACAAGGGCAAGGTTTTTACTCCAATCTCTTCGTGGTTCCAAAAAAGGACGGCTCGTTCCGTCCTGTTCTGGACCTAAAGCTGCTCAACAAGCATGTGAACGCCAGGCGGTTCCGGATGGAATCCCTCCGCTCTGTCATTGCCTCAATGTCTCAAGGAGATTTCCTTGCATCAATAGACATCAAAGATGCTTATCTCCACGTGCCGATTGCTACAGAGCACCAACGTTTCCTACGTTTCGTGATAGGAGACGACCATCTCCAGTTCGTAGCTCTGCCATTTGGTCTGGCGACAGCCCCACGGGTTTTCACCAAGGTCATGGCGGCAGTGGTAGCAGTCTTGCATTCTCAGGGTCATTCGGTGATCCCTTACTTAGACGATCTACTTGTCAAAGCACCCTCTCAAGAGGCATGCCAACACAGCCTGAATGTTGCGCTGGAGACTCTCCAGACTTTCGGGTGGATCATCAACTTTTCAAAGTCAAACCTGGCACCGACTCAATCACTAACGTATCTTGGCATGGAGTTTCATACTCTCTCAGCGATAGTGAAGCTTCCGCTGGACAAGCAGCGGTCTCTACGGACAGGGGTGCAGTCTCTCCTTCAGGGTCAGTCGCACCCCTTAAGGCGCCTCATGCACTTCCTAGGGAAGATGGTGGCAGCAATGGAGGCAGTCCCGTTCGCGCAGTTTCATCTGCGTCCACTTCAATGGGACATTCTCCGCCAGTGGGACGGGAAGACAACTTCCCTAGACAGGAAAGTCTCCCTTTCTCAGACGGCCAAGGATTCTGTGCTATGGTGGCTCCTTCCCACCTCATTAACGCAGGGAAGATCATTCCTGCCCCCATCCTGGGCAGTGGTCACGACAGACGCGAGTCTGTCAGGGTGGGGAGCAGTTTTTCTCCACCACAGGGCTCAAGGGACGTGGACTCAGCAGGAGTCCACCCTTCAGATCAATGTTCTGGAAATCAGGGCAGTGTATCTTGCCCTCTTAGCCTTCCAGCAGTGGCTGGAAGGAAAGCAGATCCGAATTCAGTCGGACAACTCCACAGCGGTGGCATACATCAACCACCAAGGAGGGACACGCAGTCGGCAAGCCTTCCAGGAAGTCAGGCGAATTCTCATGTGGGTAGAGGAAAGAGCTTCCACCATATCAGCAGTTCACATCCCGGGCGTAGAAAACTGGGAAGCAGACTTCCTCAGTCGCCAGGGCATGGACGCAGGGGAATGGTCCCTTCACCCGGACGTTTTTCAGGAAATCTGCCGCCGCTGGGGGGTGCCGGACGTCGACCTAATGGCGTCTCGGCACAACAACAAGGTTCCGACCTTCATAGCGCGGTCTCGCGATCAAAGAGCTCTGGCGGCAGACGCCTTAGTGCAAGATTGGTCGCAGTTCCGGCTCCCTTATGTGTTTCCACCTCTGGCACTCTTGCCCAGAGTGTTACGCAAGATCAGATCCGATTGCGGCCGCGTCATACTAGTCGCCCCAGACTGGCCGAGGAGGTCGTGGTACCCGGATCTGTGGCATCTCACGGTCGGCCAACCGTGGGCACTACCAGACCGTCCAGACTTACTGTCCCAAGGGCCGTTTTTCCATCGGAATTCTGCGGCCCTGAACCTGACTGTGTGGCCATTGAGTCCTGGATCCTAGCGTCTTCAGGATTATCCCAAGGGGTCGTTGCCACCATGAGACAGGCTAGGAAGTCCACTTCTGCTAAGATCTACCACAGAACGTGGAAGATTTTCTTATCCTGGTGCTCTGCACAAGGAGTATCTCCCTGGCCATTCGCGTTACCTGTCTTTCTTTCCTTCCTGCAATCTGGGTTGGAAAAGGGCTTGTCGCTCGGCTCCCTTAAAGGGCAAGTCTCGGCACTATCCGTGTTTTTTCAGAAGCGTCTAGCACGACTTTCTCAGGTGCGCACGTTCCTGCAGGGGGTTTGTCATATCGTACCTCCTTACAGGCGGCCGTTAGATCCGTGGGATCTAAACAAGGTCCTTATTACTCTCCAGAAGCCGCCCTTCGAGCCTCTGAGGGATGTGTCACTTTCTCGACTCTCACAGAAAGTGGCCTTTCTGGTAGCGGTCACGTCTCTTCGGAGAGTGTCTGAACTAGCAGCGCTGTCATCCAAAGCTCCTTTCCTGGTGTTCCACCAGGACAAGGTAGTGCTGCGTCCCATTCAGGAGTTTCTCCCTAAGGTGGTATCCTCTTTTCATCTTAATCAGGATATCTCCTTGCCTTCCTTTTATCCGCATGCAGTTCATCGGTATGAAAAGGATTTACATTTGTTGGATCTGGTGAGAGCACTCAGAATCTACATTTCCCGCACGGCGCCCCTGCGCCGCTCGGATGCACTCTTTGTCCTTGTCGCTGGTAAGCGCAAAGGGTCGCAGGCTTCCAAGGCCACCCTGGCTCGATGGATCAAAGAACCAATTCTTGAAGCCTACCGTTCTGCTGGGCTTCCGGTTCCATCAGGGCTGAAGGCCCATTCTACCAGAGCCGTGGGTGCGTCCTGGGCATTACGACACCAGGCTACGGCTCAACAGGTGTGCCAGGCAGCTACCTGGTCGAGTCTGCACACTTTCACCAAACATTATCAGGTGCATACCTATGCTTCGGCGGACGCCAGCCTAGGTAGAAGAGTCCTGCAGGCGGCAGTTGCCTCCCCGTAGGGGAGGGCTGTCTTTGCAGCTCTAACATGAGGTATTTCTTTACCCACCCAGGGACATCTTTTGGACGTCCCAATCGTCTGGGTCTCCCAATGGAGCGCCGAAGAAGGGAATTTTGTTACTTACCGTAAATTCCTTTTCTTCTAGCTCCTATTGGGAGACCCAGCACCCGCCCTGTTGTCCTTCGGGATTTTTGGTTGTTTTTCGGGTACACATGTTGTTCATGTTGAATGGTTTTCAGTTCTCCGATGTTACTTCGGAGTGAATTTGTTTAAACCAGTTCTTGGCTTTCCTCCTTCTTGCTTTTGCACTAAAACTGGTGAGCCAGTGATCCCACTGGGGGTGTATAGCCAGAAGGGGAGGGGCCTTACACTTTTTAGTGTAATGCTTTGTGTGGCCTCCGGAGGCAGTGCTATACACCCAATCGTCTGGGTCTCCCAATAGGAGCTAGAAGAAAAGGAATTTACGGTAAGTAACAAAATTCCCTTCTTTTTCACTTTGCTGTGATTTCCGGCCGGTTCTCTGGTTTTTACCCGAGAACCGCGCCGATGGTGCCTGTTTGCCGGCCGCATTGTTAAATCTAGGCCCCGGCTTCGCCTGAGGCCTAGTTTCGATTTCACTGCCCCTGCATGTCAGTCATACAGAGGGACAGTGCGGCTCCGCCCAGCGGCTGTTCGGCACAGGGGAGAGACACTCCTCTCTGAGGAAAGATTCCCTCCCCTGTATATCTCCTTGGCCCTCCGGATCCCGCTCTTAGAGTAGGCCCCGCCCCCTCTCCTCGCTCCGGCGCCATTTTTTCAGCGTTCTTATGCCATGTCTGCACAGCGATCGGCGCTGACTGCAGCATCTCTCTGGGGGTCCGGGCTGTGGGATCTGGAGGGCACAGAGACCATGTCAAACGGTCTGGCAAGCCACAACCTCCGGTTGTGGACCTGCTTAAATACTGCTTATATACTGCAAAACTCTGCTGGGGGTCATTCTGGCTACAGAGCCCCCACTTCAGCAGCATGTCTCACACGAGAAGTAAGGCTGCAAGGCTGCACAATATGCACTGCATGTAGGCTCGTACTGCCTGTACCGAGCACATAATCACATTGTGATTCCTGCTCTAACATGGTGGTGCCTCAGCCTGGAGTCTCATCCCCAGTGGTCCCTCCGGCTGCTCCGGCTCCGGTGGCTGAACCCCCGGCTTGGGTAGAATCCTTCTCTCCATGGGACAGCTGTCCCAGACTCTGCTGAGCATGCATTAGCCCCCTTCTCAGGGTGCCTCTGCTGCTACGGCTCGCTCAGCAATGCCCTCAGAGGATTCTTCTTCTGGTCTCAGACCCCGTCCTCTTCACAGGAGAAGCAGGGTCCCCTCTCCTTCCTCGTCCCGCGGCTCTGATTCACGAGCTGACTCGCAGGACAAGGAGGATCCCTTTACTGGGGGCTCGGACGCTTTCCATGTCCCCCATTGATCTGTCCGAGGGTGACGCAGATATTAGTGTTTCGATTGCATACATTAATTCTGTACTGGACCTCAATCCGCCAGTATCAGAGGAGCAACCCTCTCTGGCAAAAAAGCACCAGTTTACCTTGCCTAAGAGAACAAGGAGTGTGTTCCTTAACCACTCCAGTTTTCAGGCCACTGTGACCAAGCCCAGGGTCTGCTCTGACAAACGCTTCCCAAAGCGTGGTTCTGATGACCGTTTTCCCTTTCCACCAGAGGTGGTCAAGGAGTGGGCTCATTCACCAAAGGTGGACCCTCTGGTGTCTAGATCTCAGCGCGGACCGTTGTATCAGTGGCTAATGGCACCTCACTTAAGGTTTCCACTGTCCGCCAGGTTGTCCTTCTGGCCAAATCTGTATGGAGGCGGCAGGGGCCTCGTTCTCCCCCATCTTTTGCAGCAGTGCGGGCTTTCAAAGCCATCTCTGCTTCTCTAGAGGAGATGCATTCCCTCACAGGGACTCTATGCCCGAAATGGTTTCCTTAACTTCCAGACTTCAGTCTTTTCATCCTATGCCATGTCTGCCATGCTGGAGACTCTCACCGCACTGCGGTGGCCTCGGCTAATTCCCTCGCTATCCGCAGGCTCCTGTGGCTTCGAGAGTGGAAGGCAGATGCTTCTAAAGAAGTTGCTTGCTGGGCTCCCTTTTGCTGGGACCAGACTATTCGGGAACAACTGGATGAAATTATTAAGGAAGCTCTTGGCGGGAAGAGTTCTTCCATGCCACAAACCTAAACCAGGGAACCTGTCCAGGGCAGGAATCAGTCGAGGTTTCGTTCCTTTCGTTCCTCCATCTGATCGTCCTCTAAGCCCTCGGCCTCGTCCACTAGCTCAGCCAAGGATCGAAAACCCAACTGGCGCACGAAGCCGCGTCCTCAGTAGACCGCAGGAGCTGCTGCTGCCACTAAGTCAGCCTCCTCCTGGCTATCTGGTCACGCCAGCAACGTCCTTGGTCGGTGGCAGGCTCTCCCACTTTGGCGACGTGTGGTTTCAACACGTCTCCGATCAGTGGGTGCGGGATACCATCTCCCACGGCTACAGGATAGAATTCTATCCAGCCCGCCAAACAGATTTTTTTTTCTGTCAACTCCCCCCTGCTCCAAGGCCGCCGCCTTCTCACAGGCCGTGGCATTCTTGCGGGCCTATGGAGTAATTGTACCGGTTCCCGACTGGGAACGGTTCTGGGATTTCTATTTAAATCTATTCCTAGTCCCCGAAAAGGACGGTGCCTTCCGACCTGGATCTCAAGCTTCTCATCAAGCATGTTCAGGTGCAGCATTTTCGCATGGAGTCTCTGCGATCAATCAATGACCCAAGGAGATTCCCTAGCATCCATCGACATCAGAGATGGCTATCTGCATGTGCCAATCGCAGTTTCACACCAGCGTTGGCTACGTTTTGCAATCGGAGTGGAACATTTCCAATTCGTGGCTCTTCCCTTGGGGTTAGCCACGGCCCCTCGAGTATTCTCAAGGTCATGGCAGCAGTGATTGCGGTCCTGCACCTCTAGGGGTTGGCAGTGATCCTTTTGTCCTGGACGACCTTCTAATCAGGGCTTCATCCAGTGCAGACTGTTAGCGGAGTGCCTCGCTCACTCTCGCCACTCTAGCCAATTTGGGTGGCTTGTCATTCTGTCCAAGTCCACTCTGACTTCGACCCAGAAGTTCACGTACCCAGGGACGCAATTCGAGACTCTGCCGGCACTTGTGAAGCTGCCCTTAGTCAAACAGCAGTCCCTCCTCTGGCGGTGCGCTCTTTCCTGAGGCCCCGACGTCGTTCCATCAGGCACCTAATGCAGGTGCTGGATCAGATGGTGGCGTCAATGGAAGCGATTCCCTTGCCCAGTTCCATCTGCGTCCTCTGCAGCTGGACATTTTCCGCTGTTGGAACAAGCGGACTTCCTCCTTCCACGGGGTTGTGGCTTCGCCACAGACCAGGGGCTCGTTTCAGTGGTGGCTTCGGCCCCTCTCTCTCAGGGACGCTCCTTCCTGGCCCCGTCCCGGGTGATCCTCACCAGGATGCTAGTCTATCCGGCTGGGGAGCAGTATATCTCCACCATGGAGCGCAGGGCACTTGGACTCCGTCCGAATCAGCCCTCTGGATCAATGTGCTGGAAATCAGAGCTGTGTTTCTAGCTCTCTTAGCCTTTCACCATCTGTTGGCGGCCAGGCACATTCGAGTCCAGTCAGACAACGCGACAGCGTTTGCCTACATCAACCTCCAGGGCGGGACACTCAGCCGCCTGGCAATGTTGGAGGTTCAACGCATTCTTCAGTGGACGGAGGACTCCTAGTCCACCATATCCGCAGTCCACATCCCAGACGTGGAAAACTGGGAGGCAGATTATCTCAGCCGTCAAACCGTGGACAGCGGCGAGTGGGCTCTGCATCCGGCAGCGTTCCGGTCGATCTGCCGCAAGTAGGGCTCTCCGGACGTGGATCTTCGCTCCACGATCCTCAGGCTTTTGCAGCAGACGCACTGGTTCAAGATTGGTCCCAGCTTCGTCTGTCTTACGTGTTTCACCCTCTAGCTCTTGCCCAGAGTCCTGCGCAAGATCAGAATGGAGGGCCGTCGGGTCATTCTCATTGCTCCAGACTGACCCAGGCGAGCTTGGTACCCTGACCTGCTCCATCTGTCCGTAGAGGTGCCATGGCATCTCCCGGACTGTCCAGACCCTCTCTCTCACGAGGTCCGTCTTTCCGCCAGAATCCTGCGGCTCTCAGATTGACGGCATGGCTTTTGAGTCCTGGATCTTGACGACTTCTGGTATCCCTCCTGAAGTCATCTCCACTATGACTCGGGCTCGGAAGTATCCTTTGGCCTTTTTGCCTTGCCGACCCTCCTGTTCCTTCTACAGTCCGGTCTGCCGCTAGGACTATCCCTCAATTCCCTCCAGGGACAGGTCTCGGCTCTGTCAGTGTTGTGCCAGCGGCGTATCGCCCGGCTTGCTCAGGTGCGCTCCTTCATGCAGGGCGCATCTCACATCATTCCGCCTTACCGGCGGCCTTTGGAGCCCTGGGACCTTAATCCGGTCCTCACGGCTTCCGGAAACCCCCCTTTGAGCCTCTTAAAGAGGTTTCTTTGTTTCGTCTTTCACAGAAAGTGGCCTTTCTAGTGGCCATAACTTCCCTCAAGAGAGTCTCTGTTTTGGCTGCACTCTCTTCGGAGTCACCCCTTTTTTGGTTTTTCATCAAGACAAGGTGGTTCTCCGTCCGACTCCGGACTTTCTCCCTAAGGTGGTTGCTGCTTCCACCTTAACCGGGACATTTCCCTGCCTTCCTTTTGTCCGGCTCCTGTTCATCGCTTTGAAAAGGCGTTGCATACTCTGGATCTGGTGCGGGCGCTCCGGATCTATGTGTCTCGCACCGCTGTTCTTAGGCGGTGCACCTCTCTTTTGTGCTGACCACTGGTCAGCGTAAGGGCCTCTCGGCATCTAAGCCGACCCTGGGTCGTTGGATTAGGTCGGCCATTTCCGATACCTACCAGTGTACTCAAGTGCCTCTCCCGCTGGGGATCAAGGCACACTTGACCAGAGCTGTCGGTGCCTCTTAGGCTTTCAGGCCCAGGCTACGGCTCAGCAGGTCTGTCAGACTGCCACTTGGACTAGTCTGCATACCTTTTCGAAGCACTACAAAGTGCATGCTCATGCTTCGGCAGATGCGAGCTTGGGCAGACGCATCCTTCAGGCGGCTGTCGCCCATTTGTGAAGTTAGGTTTCGCCTACTTCTCAGTTTTTCTGTTTATTCCCACCCATGGACTGCTTTGGAACGTCCCATGGTCTGGGTCTCCCATAAGGAACGATGAAGAAAAAGAGAATTTTGTTACTTACCGTAAATTCTTTTTCTTATAGTTCCGACATGGGAGACCCAGCACCCTCCCTATTGCCTGTTGGCAGGTTTCTTGTTCCGTGTGTTTTCACCGGCTGTTGTTGTTGTAGACAGAGGTTCCGGGTTTTGCTCTGTCTCTACTTGTGGGTGGATGTCCTCCTTCAGCTTTTGCACTAAACTGGCTAGGACTGGCTACCAGGGGGTGTATATGTTAGGAGGGAGGAGCTACACGTTTGAGTGTAGTACTTTGTGTGTCCTCCGGAGGCAGAAGCTTTACACCCATGGTCTGGGTCTCCCATGTCGGAACTATAAGAAAAAGAATTTACGGTAAATAACAAAATTCTTTTTTTTTTTTTTTTTTTTCCTTCGTTATTACTACCATTGTGGAGTACATATCTGTCGACCACATGAATTTAAAAGGATTGTCCCAATTTGTGACTACCTCTGTACTCTTCTACAGGAGATCCAATACTTACCAAACGATCCTTCTTAGCAATTTTCTGAGCTCCCATAGATATGAATTGAGTGCAGCATAAGTGGAGCGCAGTGCATGATATGAACGGAGTGCAGCGCTTCCGTCCCCACCTCTCCATTCCTGACCCTCTCTCCCACTGGGATCCATATTTATCAGCAGTATCTGGCATATCTTGTCCATATGCCATTGATGTACTCTGTTTTTAAATAGCTTTGTCTCTTTAATGTTCTAGACATCTCTTCCCCCCCCCCACACGAATGTTTTTGCAGAAAGCCTAACAGAGTACGACTTGGTTCACATTACTTCTTTATTCCCTGACATGTTCCTCCGAGGAAGACGTACAAGTAGCACACGTTGCTCGTTGACTCCTATTGTTCAAGCGAATACTATGCAATTAAAGGGATGTTCTCTATATTTAAAGGGAACCGGTCAGGTGCAATTTGCACCCAGAATCACGAGCAGTTCTGGGTGTATATTGCTAATCCCTACCTAGAATAGGTAAAGAGATCTTTCGAAAAAGTATTTCTAGAGATCCCATATGATATGTTAATGAGGCCAGCGACTAGTTGCAAGGACGTTACTTCCCTTGGCTAGTCGGCCCCCTTGGCACACCCATAGGGGTGTGCTTGCATGCTAACATATGTGCAGCGTCAGAGGATAGTCACTCTCGCCTTTCTGACAGTTGCCTCCGACCCTGGACTTCAGCTCAGTATGCATGATCCCGGACTTTTGGTCATGCGCATTATGAAGCCGGGTGTACTCGTCCTGGCGCCAAAGTTGTGTAGTGCACATGACCAAAAGTCCGTGATCATGCGCACTGAGCCGAAGTCCAGGGTCAGACGCAATTGTCAGAAAGGCGAGAGTGTCCATCCTCTGACGCTACGCGTTCATTAGCATGTTAGCATGCCCATAGGGGTGTGATTACATGCTAAAGGGGCCGACTAGCCAAGGGAAGTAACACCCTTGCGACTAGTCACTGGCCTTATTAGCATATCATATGGGATCTTTAGAAATCTATGCCACTATAGGCTGGGACGGTTAGGCAGGGATTAGCAATATACACCCAGAACTGCTCGTGGGTCTGGGTGCATATTGGACCTGACTGGTTCCCTTTAAAGGACCCATTTGGCCAAGGCTGATTGTACGGGGTAACTCCTTGACTTCAGAGTTTTCATTCCTCCAGGCAGGGTTGTCAGGAGGGCTCCTCGTTTCCTTGGCTCAGTCTAAAATACTCCCTTTTGTTTCCAAGGTGGTTCTTCCGGGACAAGTAACAGTGGACGAGCGAGGTCCGACCCGACTCATCAGCACAGACATAGTGGAGGGCATTTTACTGCTGCTGTACAAGCTATGGATTGTGAGACGCACAGTCCTCAGGTGAGCGGTCCTCACAAGTCAGCAGGCCTACGATTTACAGGATATATCAGATTATTGGGGAACCCACCTGTTTGGGTTCCAAAGCCCATAGAGTACCACTACTTATAACATAACCTCTCGTTTCAGGTTCGACAACCGTTTCCTCCACCGGTGGGTTGGACTGTCACTGAAGCCCCCACACAAGTTACCATTGAAACCCACCCAGTCCAAGAAACCACATTTCATGTCCCCCCTTCACAGCAAAATGTACCGCATCATCACGGGAATAGTGCTCATCACCACCACCACCACCACCATCACCACCACCACCATGGACAGCAATCATTAGGTAGCCGGACGAGGTCCAGGATCTACAACTCTCCTTCTAATAGCTCCTCCACCCAAGATTCAATGGATGTTGGGCACAGCCACCACTCCATGACATCTTTGTCTTCCTCAACTACTTCTTCCTCAACATCTTCCTCGTCTACTGGCAACCAAGGCAATCAGGCCTACCAAAACCGCCCCATGGCTGCTAATACCTTGGACTTTGGACAGAATGGAACTATGGATGTGAACTTAACAGTCTATTCAAATCCTCGCCAAGAGACTGGCGTCGCGGGCCATCCGACGTACCAATATTCTGCGAATACGGGCCCTGCCCACTATGTAACTGAGGGACATCTGACCATGCGGCAAGGAATCGATAGAGAAGAGTCTCCCATGACAGGAGTTTGTGTTCAGCAAAGTCCTGTGGCTAGCTCGTGACTAAATCCAATTTAGGTTTTGTTTCTTGTGTGTTTTTTGTTTTTCTTTTTTTTTTCTTCTATTATGACGTGGTCTTTTTATTTTATTTTTTCTTTTGTTTGTTTTTTTGCATTCTATTTTATTTTTTTCAAAAAAAAAAAAAGCAAAAGAAAAAAAAAAACAGTGCAAAAGCTGCTTTAATCAGAAGGAGATAAACACACGTAACCGCTACAACAGGGAAAAGCTGACTATTTTTTTAAACTTGAAACGATTGCAAAGGGACAATGAAGTAGAGATGAATTTGTTTTTTTTGTTTTTTTTCTTCAGAGCCGTATCCAAATCCACTTTATTGGAAAAGCTCCCTTTTTAAAAAAAAAATTTTTTTTTGTGCTGCTTCTACACTCTTATTGCAGTTATTTTATAAAAGTTATATATGTATTTGTACATACATATATATTTGTATATTTTAACCATAGTAAGTTATACTAAACCTAGTCAGTTGCCAACATGATTTTAAAAAGATATATATATATATTAAAAGTGAATACACCCACCTAATTTTTTTTTTTTTTTATTTATTTTTTTTTTTAAAGGCATTTTAGGAAAGGTGGTCACAGGCAGGTGCAGTACGATAAGGGAGGACCTTCATAAAAATCTGTCGGGACGGTTAAGTCTGTGTTTGCACCTGACGGTCACCCCGCAAAGTGGCTGCAAAGGGAAAATTAGGAAGCAGAAAGCGACTATTGAATAGGAATATTTGGTCTGAAAAATGGATCAATCCAGTAAAAAAAAAAAAATTTTTAAAAATCAACGTATTTATTTTTTGTAAAGGTGCACTGAAAAGCAATCAGCCGCTCAGTCACAGCCAGGTCGGAGTGGGGGGAATGTAAGCATTTGGGATAGCCTTAAAAAAAAGCCTGAAATTTTCTTTTGGACATGTAAGTTGCAGAGTCGGTAATGCTTAAAGAAATAGAATGGGGTAAATTCAAGAGGCCTTTCTTTAAAAAAAAAATGAAAATAAACAAACTTTTTTGTTTTTTTCCCCTTCTCCCCAGGCCACTTTACTAATGTCAAAAAGCCGAATATATATATATATATATATATATATATATATATATATATATATATATATATATATATATATATATATATATATATATATATACATATATATATATTCTGAGTATTTTCAAACTCGCACATTGTGTGTATGTATGTATATATAATATAAATTATATATATATATATATATATATATATATATATATATATATATATATATATATATATATACATACATACATACATACATACATATATATATATATATATATATATATATATATATATATATATATATATATATATATATATATATATATATATATATATATATATATATATATATATATATATATATATATATATATATATATATAATTTTATTATAATTTTTTTTACTTTTTATTTATTCTTCTCCTCAGGTAACATTACTAATGTTATAAAGCCTACTTTAATGGTTGAAGAATAAAAAATTATATAGATGTATGTATGTACAGTATATAGATATATAATGATATGATTATTTTTTTTTCTTCAACCATTAAAGTTGGCTTTATGACATTAGTAAAGTTACCTTTACCTGAGGAGAAGAAAGACACAAGATGAAAGAAGGAAACTGAAATTATATATAATATAAATATACATAACAAATATATAAATATTTTATTTATATATCTACATACTATATCTATATATATATATATATATATATATATATATATATATATATATATATATATATATATATATATATATATATATATATATATATATAATGGATGTATGTATATCTCTCTCTCATTTATATATAACACACACACACACACACACACACACACACACACACACACACACACATACACACATATATACATATATATATTTGCATTTTTTATTATTATTCCTCAACCATTCAAGTCGGCTTCATGATCTAAGTAAAGTGACCTGGGGAGAAGAAAAGAGAGAAAAAAAATTAAAGGTGACAGATAATAGTGGTTTGTAATCGATGGAAATAGCGACACGTGTCCTTTTCTCACTTTATTTTTTTTTTTCCTTTCTTTAATTTTTTTTCTTCTGCTTTTTTATTTTTTTATTTTCAGCACGTGGTATCTCCACCATCACTTCTTCTGCACAAAGATGTCTTCTGTTCATCTTAAACATTTTTAAAAAAGAAAATAATTTAAAAAGAAAAAAAAAAACGCAGAATTTTATGTGACTGCTTATTTTTTTGCCTCACAATTATGCTGTGAATTTTACAAGGAAAAAAAAATATTTTAATTTTTTTATTTATAATTTATTGTTACCAAAGCTGTTTTTATAGCACATAGATGTCTGTAACCAATAATGTAGCAGTATCGCACTTTGACACAAGGCGTACATTTATTTAAATTTGTTTTTATTTTTTTAACCCTTCAGTTGATGATTCTGGCTGTATTATAGCTTCAGCAAAACTGGAACTGTTGTCAAAAAAAACAACAAATTTTTTTTTCAGTTTTTCTCTGTACCGAACATTGAATGAACCTTGTATTTTTTAATGTTTCACCAATTTCCAGGCTGTCAGAGGTATAATGTGATATTAATCGAGTATTAAGAGCTTTGTTTTTTTTTTTAAAAGGTTTTAAGGGAATTAGCTGACTTCTTATATTAAATCTAGACCCGGATGTTTCTTTTAGCCCTTGAAATTGAAGTTTGTGAGTTGTTTTTTTTTTTTTTTTGTTTTTTTTTTATTATATGTATTTTAAATTGTATTTTTATTTTTTTTTTTTTTTATTATTATTATTATTATTATTTCGGATCCATCAACATCTGTCAGAGCGTAATCCTAGGATGGAGACACCATATACTGTATCAGGGTGTGATCAACCACACGGCACGTTGATTAGCGCCGGTTGTAAAACTACAACTCCCAGCATGCCGCTATGGCTGGGTGTTTTACAACAGCGGTAGAATAGATGCAGGATTTGGGTGATCTCCGGCTGCACCAATTGCCGTGGGGACCCAATAATATATTTGTGCCCTCACCAAAAGATTACCGCTGATCCAGGCTCAAAAGTATCAATTAAACCATGTATTTCATTTTTTTAGAAAGATTGGCAAAGAAAATACAGTAATTTATTAAGGGTTCTGTGATTTATTTTTTTTTAATTTTTTTAAAATTTATTTATGTTTTTAAAACTGGATGTGGTATCTGGTTTTCCGTGAGAGCAGTATGGTGCATGGCTCTGCGCGTGGGGTCCCAAACCGTCCCTACTTAGAGAACTTGGAGAATAACATGCCGCCATCTACTAAACTGATACTATGGCAATCATTCCAAATACAGGGAAAGTGGTTGGGGAACAATCCGTGCCGAATGTCCAGGGACCACCGCCAAAGCACTTGGTGTGTCAGCACCAGTTTCTTTCCCCTCTGTTTAGCGGTTTTCGTGAGTTAAAGGGAATCTGTCAGCGGGTTTTGGCTAACTCATCTGAGAGCAGCATAATATGTAGGCAAAGAGATCCTGAATTCAATGATGTATCACTTAGATTACTGGCTGCAGCCGTTCTGACACAATCTGAATTTTTAGATTTAGCAATGCAGCAGAGCTGAGAGCTGTCCCCACTCACACCAGGCTCTCTATAGAGATTGTACATTGACAATGAGGTGTCAATCACGGGGCGTGCCGGACTTCATTGCCCCTTGACAATGTAGTCAGAGCAGTGATAAGTCCTGCTGCTTAAACCTTAAACATGGTAAATAAACAACAGATTGGACTGTGACAAAACAGGCATCCCTGAATTCTCGGTGTTAACCCTTGCAACATGACATCTTCATCTTACATAGCAAAAACCTGCTGACAGATTCCCTTTAAAACCAGACAAACTCATAAGCAACATTTCTTTCTGCCTAACTAAAATGTTATCATAAGGCTGAAGTATTTGATCTGTAAGTCCTGCAAGAATAATTTTACATGTCGAGTTCACTACTTTTTTTTTTTATTTTTTTTTTTTAATGAAGAAAAAAAATAAATCAGCAGAATGTCTACAAATTGATTAATATTTTTTGTCACACACACGTATGTGTGTATATATAGTATGTGCTATATACACACACAAACATAGTTTTCATGGTATAGCGCTGACAATTCCGACTTGGTACAAGGTGAAACTTTTTAATTTCTTGGGGTGATGCAGAGCTTCCTGAGGGCTTATTCCATTAGTGTGTTATGGGGGGGAAGACTTTTCTGTATGTACAAGCCTGCCCTCCCCTAACATGAGGGCGCAGCAGTCCCCTCGTCACTGATCTTTATGTAACACATTTTCCATCTCTTGGCGGCAGGTATTGAAAAGATTCATCTCTTAGTGCGGCCAATTGCTATCTTTTAGCAGTTTATCTGATGAAGTGATACAATATAGCGACAGAGAAGACAGGAAAGTCTTATGGTGCATTTTGATTGGACAACTTCCCCCAGTTGAAAAGCGCTTTTTTTGTGTTCGGGGGTCCTTTATGGACTACGAAAATTAACGGGACGAGAACAATTATTACGATCGTTTTGTTCCCAAACATCATTTTTCGGCAGCATGTCCTGTTTACATCAGGTGATACACTATATCAGCAGGATATTATTTTTTTTTCCATTTTTTGGTAAAGAGGCATTTTTATTTTAGGGTTTTCTTTTTTTATTTTTTAACACTTTTTCCATAAATAAAATAGATGACTCATAATAAAAAATATATATACTGTATACAATATTTTTAGATATAGTTTTTCATTATATATACACAATAAATGCAAGCTTTATACAGGTTTTTTAATGTATTTGGCATATATATATACATATATATATCTATTATTATACACACAAACTTTTGTATTTGGTGTGTATATATTATATATACACACTAAATGCAAGCTTTATGTAAGTTTTTGAATTTATTTGGAATATATACACATATATATAATAGAGATATATGTATATGATAGAGATAGAGATATATATATATATGAAAGATATAGAGATATATATATATGAAAGATATAGATATATATACATATCTATATCTTTCATATATATATATCTCTATCTATCTCTATCATATACATATATCTCTATCTATTATATATGTGTGTATAAATTCAAAAACTTAAAGCTTGCATTTAGTGTGTATATATAATATATACACACCAAATACAAAAGTTTGTGTATAATAATATATATATATATATATATATATATATATATATATATATATATATATATATATATATATAATTTTATCAAATCCTCGAAAAATAAAATATATAGATATAAATTTTCATAATATTGTGTGTGTACAAAATATATATTTCACACACGTGTATATATCACAAAGTTATATATTTACTATTTTTTTTCAATTTTTTTTTTTTTTTTTTTGCCAATATGATCCATTGCGGAGGTGTCTATCGATCCAATCTCTGTCCCAAAAATTAAATTGTGTTCCCTGATTAGACAAAAATGTACAGAATGGATGAGGACATTGCTGCGGTTTGCCATTTTTTTTCTTTCTTTTTTCCATATAATGAGATGACCTGTTTCTTAAAGCTAGTCGATTAGTGACATGGCAGGGAGAGGGCATTATATATATATATATATATATATATATATATATATATATATATATATATATATATATATATATATATATATATATATATATATATATATATATATATATATATATATATATATATATATATATGCGGTGTGTATATAATATATAGTATATTACACACACTATTTTTTATATATCAATAAATACCAATATCTTCCAGGAGCTGAATCTTTTCTTATCCAGTCCTCCAAAGATGTGAAGGTTTATTGCTCTGGATCAGCGCGTGCGATGGCCGCTCGTGTTCCCTCTTCATAGGACAACAGACTTTTGTATAGAGAGAAGTCTGTACCCTATGAAAACTCTTCTAGCAATTTGCCCCGGTGAGAGTTCGAGCCTCATACCCTAACCCCCCATGTGCTCCGATAACTGCAGCACAGTCCAGTTTTGTTTTTGCTTTTTTTTTTTTATTTTTATTTTCTCTTTTCTCTACACAGTTTGGTTACAGGACGTCTGTGCATTGTAAAGAAACAGCATGGGAAAAATAAAAAATTAATAAAAAAAAAAAGGTACCTATACCTGTGTTCAGATTGTACGATCTAGTCCGGACTTGCTGTGTATATTGTAACGTTAAATGAAAAAAAAACAAAAAAAAATATCGCCCTTTGTATTATAGTCATGCAGTCTTATGTATGATAAACAGTTGAATAATTTCTGCTCAGACTCTTTACTTTTTGCTTTTTATTTTATTTTTTAATTTATGGAAAAAAAATAGAGAATTTGAAATTTGCAGTTTTCTATGCAGTTCATTCTTTTCTGCAAGATTTTCTAGACTGTATCTGTAGCGACGCGATTTTATGAAATGTCAGATTTTGTTTTCTTTTTTTTTTTTCCTGAATGATGTACAGTTTTGTTTGTTTTTTTTTGTTTTTTTTCTTTCCCCACAAATGGTAAAAATGTATTGGGACTTTCACTACAGTTTTTTTTTTTTTTGTCCATCTTGTTTACCTACATAGAGAACGTGCTCTGTCAGATTTACTCACAAATGCCTTTATCTTCAGTTCCTTCGCGAAGGCCTCGATGGATTTTGATGGTCATTGAGTCGGCCCAGTGGGGGGGACGAGGACGCTGGCTCGGTTTGCCATCTTTTTTTTTTTTTTTTTTTTTTTTTTTTTTAATTTATTTTTTGCCTTACTGAAAGTTGACTTAGCATCTGTTTCACAAAAGACGTGACGTGCCCTTTTTTTTTTTTTTTTGACGGAAAAGAAAAACCTGAAATATATTTATACAAAGTAACAATATATACAGCGTATATTTTGCTCATCAGAAATGAGATCTCTAAAATAAAAAAATATATTTCTTAGTTCACATATATAAATATATATAAATATATATTGAATGCCAAAGCCAGCTTTACTTCGATGTTACTGTATCAACCCATTTTATTTATTTTTTATTTTTTTTTTTTATTTTGTTTTATTAATTCACACTGAGCACTCGGACTTGTCCAGGACACATTTCTTTATTTTCAGGCATGTTAGAAACACTCATGACAAAGAAGCCGCTGTTTATATGTTTTCTCATATAATCCGACCATAGCAAAGCTGAATAATAGTGTATTTTATAACAAGGAAAAGGGAGGGTGGGTCGTTTATTTATTTCTTTTTTTTTTCTTTTTTTTTTTTTCCCTGCTGAAAAAAATAAATATTCCTTTTAAAATTAGATTTTAGTCGCTGGCTGCATCAGAGTTCAGAACTTTTTTGCAGGTATCCAAGTTGACTATGGAATTTTTAGAATTTTTTATTTTTATTTTATTTTTTTTTTTAAAGTTTATATATATATTTTTTTTTTTTTTTTTGGGTGTCTATTAAAAAAAGAAAAAAGAAAAAAAACAACTATCAAGTTACGACTTTGTAATCCTTGGAATGGAATTGAGTGGCAATTAGTTTGCCTCCTGAAAGTGGCATATTTTTGTATTCTTTACTGTAGATTTAAGGATTACGTTCACCACAAAATGTATTTTGTCATACTCCCTTTTAATCTGTATATAAACGCAGCTTAATAAATACGTGTACAGTTTATCCCTCAACTGTGTTTTCTTCACTACTCCTTGACCTCGCAGAGAATGTAAAGCGCTGGGACCTGGAAAGCAGAATGATGTCATTTTAATGTGACACGATCCCTTCCTCCGCTCCCCCCAAAAGCACATAGGTGTGGAAATATTTCTAAAAGTAAGTTTTTGGTTTTTATTTGGCAAAATATTTTAGGACAAGTAAAATGATATCACGCTGCCTTCCACCAGAAGCTGTGGTTCAAGCAGCCTGAGGAAGGGATGGCAGTGAGAAAAACACACCCGAAAAACTCAAACTGGGTAGGCTGTATACCTCCCTCCGGACCCACTCCCCCCAATCTTCCTACGCTTAAAATCCAGCCCCATAGCCTGCCCCCCTCTGTGTATACCATGACATTTTTGGCTCCCCCTGCACCACATCTGGTGTATAACATCAAGACCTGTTGCCTCCCCTAGCTCCACCCCATGGTATTTAGTCCAACATTGATGCCCTCCACACAGTGCATAACATTCAGCTCAATCGCTCGCCCCCTTAACTTCCAGTATATAGCATCTGACCCAGGTCACCCCTGCCTTACAATATTTAATGTAAACACCCCCTCCCCCACCCACACACACACACACTTATTCGCAAGTGTATAACATTCTCCCCCAGGTGTATACAGTGGCATGCAAAAGTTTTGGGCACCCCTGGTCAAAATTTACTGTTATTGTGAAAAGTCAAGCAAGTTGAAGATGTAATGATCTCTAAAAGGCATAAAGTTAAAGATGACACATTAACTTGGTATTTTAAAAAGCACCCCTTTTGGCAAGTATCACAGCTTGTAAACGCTTTTTGTAGCAGCCAAAAGTCGTTCAATTCTTGCTTGAGGGATTTTCATCCATTCTTACTTGGAAACATCTTCCAGTTCTGTGAGATTCCCGGCTCATCTTCCAGTTCTGTGAGGTTCCCGGCTCGTCTTCCAGTTCTGTGAGGTTCCCGGCTCGTCTTCCAGTTCTGTGAGGTTCCCGGCTCGTCTTCCAGTTCTGTGAGGTTCCCGGCTCGTCTTCTAGTTCTGTGAGGTTCCCGGCTCGTCTTCCAGTTCTGTGAGGTTCCCGGCTCGTCTTCCAGTTCTGTGAGGTTCCCGGCTCGTCTTCCAGTTCTGTGAGATTCCCGGCTCGTCTTCCAGTTCTGTGAGGTTTCCGGCTCGTCTTCCAGTTCTGTGAGGTTCCCGGCTCGTCTTCCATGCACAGCTCTTTTGAGCTCTAGCCACAGATTTTCAATTTTGAGATCAGAGGACTGTGAGGCCCAGTGTAAAACCTTCAGCTTGCACCTTTTGAGGTCACTATAGTGGATTTTAATGTGTGTTTTAGGATCATTATCCATTTGCAGAAGCCATCCTCTTCCTCCTCCCCCCCACCCCTCTCATCTCAACGTCGGCTGTCTCACAGATGGTGTTATGTTTGCATCAAGAATTTGTTGAAATTTCATTGAATCCATTCTTCCCTCTACTTGTGAAATGTTTCCAGTGTCATTGGCTGCAACACAACCCCAGTGCAAGAATGATCCACCCCAATGCTTAATGGTTGGCGAGATGTTCTCTTCTTGACCACATGACTGGTTTCAAAAATGCATGAAACTTGTTTAGATGTTCTTTTGCAGACGACTAACACTGAATTTTATGGTGAGGACGCAGGAGAGGTTTTTTTTCTGATGACACTTCCATGAAGGCCATATTTGTGTGTCTCTGAACAGTAGAACAATATACCACAATTCCAGAGTCTGCTAAATCTTCCTGAAGGTCTTTTGCAGTCATACAGGGGTTGTGATTTGCCTCTTACAATCCTATGAGCAGCTCTCATAGAACTTTTGCTTGGTCTTCTAGACCTTATCTTGACCTCCTCTGTTCCTGATAACTGCCATTTCTTAATTATATTTCAAACTGAGGAAAGGGGAACTTGAAAACGCTTTGCTATCTTCGTATAGCCTTCTCCTGCTTTGTGGAACATCGCCATTTTCAAAGTGCTAGGCAGCTGCTTAGAAGAACCCTTGGCTGCTGTCGTTTGGCACAAGGTTAGTGGAGGCTGGGTGTTTCTAAAGCTGTGAAATTTGCATCACTGGACCTTTCCTAACGATAATAGTGAACCATCCATAACACTAGCAGGCTAATTAAGGTCCGACGCCTTGGTCAAAGTTATGAGCACAAATCTCTAAGGATATCCAAACTTTTGCATTGGCCCATTTCCCTTTTTTGTAATTTTTTAATATGTAAAATGACAAATTTTCATTTGTATTTTCTTTTTCGCTCCTAATTGGGAGACCCAGACAGTGGGTGTATAGCTACTGCCTCTGGAGGCCGCACAAAGAACTACACTTAAAAGTGTAAGGCCCCTCCCCTTCTGGCTATACACCCTCCCGTAGGAGTACGGATTCCTCAGTTTTAGCTTTGTGCGCAAGGAGGTCAGACACGCACGCATAGCTCCATTGTTTTTAGTCAGCAGCAGCTGCTGACTATGTCGGATGGAAGAAAAGAGGGTCTATACAGACTCCCAGCATGCTCCCTTCTCACCCCACTTATGTCGGAGGTGTTTGTAAGGTTGAGGTACCCATTGCGGGTACGGCGGCAGGAGCCCACATGCTGATTCCTTCCCCATCCCTTTTTACAGGGCTCTGGGTGAAGTGGGATTTACCGGTCTCCAGGCACTGAGACCGTGCTCCATCTACAGCCCCTGGAGAAGATGCTGGATGGAGCGGAGTACATCAGGGACATGGCCCTGCTTCCTTAAGGTACTCTGTGTCCCCGTGCATTTGGCGCTCACACCGCAGCATGCTGGGTGTTGTAGTGCGCCGGGGGACATCAGCGCTGCGGCGCCTGTGCCATGGCCTCATTCAGCTTAGCTGAAGCAGGCACACTTATGGGAATCGGCCGCGCCGGCCGCTGGGACTGCGGCACGGCTGGCACTTGTAGTGCGCCGGGGACTTCAGCGCGGCCTGCGCTTTTACGGCGGCCGCGCTGATAACTACAGTCCCCGGCTTTTGCGGCCTGCTTCCGTTCGTTCCCGCCCCCAGACCTGCCAGTCAGGAGAGGGGCGGGACGCTGCCCACGTCTAGACTCGGTCGCGCCGGACAGCGGCGCGGCTGGCACTTGTAGTGCGCCGGGGACTTCAGCGCGGCCCGCGCTTTTACGGCGGCCGCGCTGATAACTCGAGTCCCCGGCTTTTGCGGCCTGCTTTCGTTCGTTCCCGCCCCCAGACCTGCCAGTCAGGAGAGGGGCGGGACGCTGGCCAGTGCATCAGCGCTGAGGGCTGGAGTCGTTTTTACATACTCCAGCCCTCACAGTCAGCACAGAGGGGACACTGTTCCCGCACTTTTGTTGGGGAACTCCCACGGACCGCCCCTCTCCACATAAGCCGGCAGCCATTCTTGCTGACACGCTGAGCTGCAGAGGGGAGCCGGGGAGACCCAGACAAGGCATTCTGCAGCCTCTTACCCGCTGTTCAGCGGGCGGTTCTCAATCAGGATATCACTTTGCCATCTTTGTGTCCGCATCCAGTTCAAAGCAGCCCTCAGGGCTCACCCCCTCTTGTGCTCGTAGTATTCTTAGTATTTTGTTGCTACAAATACTTGGTATTACATAGCGCTGGTCGCCCTTTGGCTATAGACTCTCTCACATGCAGAGAGCCTGCAGCATGTCGCCCGTAAAACGCAAGGGTGCCAAGGCACAGACATTATATGCTTCCTGCACCGCATGTGGGACTTTTCTACCGGCAGGCTCCACGGACCCCCATTGTGTGCAGTGCTCGGCCCCTGCGGCGCTTGCACAGTCGGGACCTCTGCTGGACGTGTCCCAGGGTGTACCACCTGTGAATGCTGTCCAGGTGACAGGAACTGAGTTTGCAGCTTTTGCTGACAGAATGTCTCTCACTATGTCACAAATTCTTGACACATTGCGAGCTAGGCCTGTACTTCAGACCACGGACACTGTGCATGTATTGCCCCCTGGTCCCCCTCAGCTCCTAGCTCCGGGACGGGCATCTACACCTCAGGGTGAAGACTCTGACTCGGACGATGGCCCCGGGCAGCCTAAGCGGGCTCGTTATGACGGGCCTTCACATTCATCTCAATGGTCTGGATCCCAGCGGGATGAATCTATGGGTGATGAGGCGGACGTAACTGATCAGGATTCTGATCCTGGGACCGCTCTCAATCTAGATACACCAGATGGTGACGCCATAGTTAATGATCTTATATTTAACATCAATAAGATGTTGAATATTTCCCCACCAGCTCCTCCTGTAGAGGAGTCAGCTTCGCAGCACGAGAGAATCCATTTCAGATACCCTAAGCGTACATTAAGCACTTTTCTGGACCACGCTGACTTCAGAGACGCAATCCAGAAACCCCACGCTTATCCTGAAAGGCGTTTTCCTAAACGACTTAAAGATACACGCTACCCTTTTCCCTCTGAAGTGGTCAAGGGTTGGACCCAGTGTCCAAAAGTGGATCCTCCAATTTCCAGGCTTGCAGCTAGATCCTTGGTTGCTGTTGAAGATGGAGCGGCACTTAAAGATGCCACTGACAGGCAGATGGAGCTCTGGCTGAAATCCATCTATGAAGCGATTGGAGCGTCATTAGCGCCTTCTTTTGCGGCCGTATGGGCACTCCAAGCTATCACGGCCGGGCTTGCGCGAGTCGACTCAGTCACACGTGCATTTGCCCCGCAGGTAGCACCATTGACCTCGCAAATGGCGGCATTCGCGTCGTACGCGATTAATGCTGTTCTGGACGCTACAAGCCGCACGGCAGTGGCGTCAGCCAACTCAGTTGTTTTGCGTAGGGCTCTGTGGTTGAGACATTGGAAAGCAGATTCTCATTCCAAGAAGTGCTTAACCAATTTGCCTTTTTCTCGTGACCGATTGTTTGGAGAGCGTTTGGATGAAATCATCAAACACTCCAAGGGTAAGGACTCTTCCTTACCGCAACACAGACAAAACAAGCCCCAACAGAGGAGGGGTCAGTCTGGTTATCGGTCCTTTCGAGGACAGGGCAGGTCCCAATTCGCCTCGTCAAAAAAGACTCAAAAGGACCAGAGACGTTCAAATTCTTGGAGGTCTCAGTCACGCCCAAAAAGACCAGCCGGAGGAACCGTTGCCAAAACGACGTCCTCCTGACTTGCGGTCTCCGATGCCCACACCCGCGGTCGGTGGGAGGCTGTCCCACTTTGGCGACATTTGGCTAGCAAACGTCAAGGACCGTTGGGTGAGAGATATTCTATCTCACGGGTACAGGATAGAGTTCAGTTCTCGTCCGCCAACTCGTTTCTTCCGAACTTCTCCACCACCAGACCGAGCCGATGCTCTGTTGCAGGCGGTGGCCGCTCTAAAGGCGGAAGGGGTGGTGACCTCCGTCCCTCTTCAGGAACAGGGTCACGGTTTTTACTCCAATCTGTTTGTGGTCCCAAAAAAGGACGGATCGTATCGTCCCGTCCTGGATCTGAAGTTGCTCAACAGACACGTAAAAGTCAGGAGGTTCCGGATGGAATCCCTACGCTCCGTCATAGCCTCAATGTCTCAGGGAGATTTTCTAGCATCAATAGACATCAAAGATGCGTATCTCCACGTGCCGATTGCACCAGAGCATCAGCGTTTCCTACGTTTCGTCATACACGACGAGCACCTACAGTTCGTAGCGTTACCCTTCGGTCTGGCAACAGCCCCCCGGGTCTTCACCAAAGTCATGGCAGCAGTAGTAGCTGTTCTGCACTCGCAGGGTCACTCGGTCATCCCGTATCTAGACGACCTGCTTATAAAGGCATCCTCTCAAGAAGCATGCCAACACAGTCTGAAGGTGGCGCTAGACACTCTCCAGACTTTCGGGTGGATTATCAACTTTCCAAAGTCTCATCTAACCCCGACCCAATCTCTGACTTATCTTGGCATGGAGTTTCATACTCTATCAGCGATAGTGAGGCTTCCACTGGACAAGCAGTGCTCGCTACGGACTGGAGTGCAATCTCTCCTTCAGAGCCAGTCGCACTCACTGAGGCGCCTCATGCATTTCCTAGGAAAGATGGTAGCAGCAATGGAGGCAGTCCCGTTCGCGCAGTTTCATCTGCGCCCTCTCCAATGGGACATTCTGCGCCAATGGGATGGGAAATCGACGTCCCTCGACAGGACTGTCTCCCTCTCTCAGACTGCCAAGGACTCTCTACGTTGGTGGCTTCTCCCCAACTCATTGTCACAGGGAAAGTCGTTCCTTCCCCCGTCCTGGGCAGTGGTCACGACAGATGCGAGCCTATCAGGGTGGGGAGCGGTAATCCACCCTGGCGCGGTGGATCAAGGAACCAATTCTTCACACATACCGTTCTGCTGGTACTAAAACTGAGGAATCCGTACTCCTACGGGAGGGTGTATAGCCAGAAGGGGAGGGGCCTTACACTTTTAAGTGTAGTTCTTTGTGCGGCCTCCAGAGGCAGTAGCTATACACCCACTGTCTGGGTCTCCCAATTGGAGCTAGAAGAAAAGGAATTTACGGTAAGTAAACAAAATTCCCTTCTTAGGAAAAAAAAAAAATTAAATGTGCCTTTTAGAGATCATTTTATCTTCAACTTTACCGTTCGTAACAATAGTAATTTTAACTGTGAGCGAAATACTGCTATGGCTTTGGATCTCCAAATTAGTAAGATTTGTTTTACGAGTGCTTGGGAAATCATTGCAGCACAGATGCTTTGCGGTGTATTGAAAGTTTCTGCTTTATTACATCATGTGACCACTTTATGTAGTACCCTAAACAAAGAAATAACTCCTCTGAACTATGCACCAATAAGAGCCAGAGGGGTGTGTATTGAAATGTGAAACTTCCATGCCCATCAGTGTTAGCTGAGACTTATGACATCATTCAGTTATAAGACAACATGGTTTCTATAAGAACAATGGAATGTACTCTCACAATCCCCCCTTTTGTGACCATTTATGGGTATATCAGGAGGTATATAGGAGCGCGCTACCTGCGTACTCAGGACTTACCTACCTGCTTCACCTCAATTCCCTACATGGATACCCATAATTATATCACACTAATCTATCTTTTCTTGTCTCGGTTCTGTATTCCACAACCAGGAGTTCTTTCACATGATTTGCCTTACATATGGACCTGATTACCTTTTTGTATAACACGGAGTAGCACTTTTACGACGACCTATACGAACACACAAGCAATACCAGTTACATAAAAGTGTATATTATCCATAAGTCAACCACTTAACCCTTGAATTAATTGGTTGGTTCAAGACCGAGAATGTTTCTCCCACCATGATGGGTCCTTGTTTGTGTCCTGTTCCTGTAACCATCACTCTAATTTTGGCTATTTCCCGTATAGGACCTCCAACCTTTGAACTTTTCCATAAGGTCCGATGGGAAATAGTCCAGTACTTTGGTGCGTTGAGACAATCATTCTGCTGGTGCTGTGATTCTTTATGACGACTAGTGTGTATCAAGATGGGTTTTCCCTCAAGCTTTACCGAAGTTGCTGTGGTTAGGAGAAGCTGGATTGGTCCATCTAGTCTTTGCTCAAGGCTCTTTGTCGCTTGTCTTTTTAGCATCACCCAGTCTCCAGGCTTGACATAATGTTCTCCTAACACTGATTTAGGCTCTGGAATTGGAGAATACACCTGTTTATCGCACTATTTAGGAAATCATATAAGACCCTAGTCACGATATCATGCTGAATCTGAAGTATCTATGGGAAATATGATAATGTTCTAGCTACTAAGCCAAAAAATCTTATGTGGAGACCTATTTATTGAGAAAAGCTAGCATTCGGTCCATGACTTGCCAGTCTCCACCTTTTACCATCTGTATTTTTTACCTTTAATGTCCCATTCAGCCTTTCCACTTACTACTGCTGCATGGATAGTAAGGAGTGCAGAAAGGCTGCTAATTCCCAGATACTGTAAGATCTCCACAATGACCTGTCCTATAAAAGATGTACTTTTACCACTTCAGGAATCCTATCTTTACATACCAACACCATCATGAGTTTTATAGCAATAACATAGTTTCTTCATCGTTCCTTATGGGAGACCCAGACCATGGGTGTATAGCTTCTGCCTCTGGAGGACACACAAAGTACTACACTAAAAAGTGTAGCTCCTCCCTCCTAGCATATACACCCCCTGGATAACCAAATATAGCCAGTTCAATGCTTTGTGTTCAGGAGGCACACATCCACACATGCATTCTCATCTGATTTTGATTTTTGGAAAGTTTTTGAAGAAAAGCGGGTCCAAGCCTGGACTCCCGGCATGTCCCTTCTCACCCCACTGTGTCGGCGGTACTGTTAAGGTTGATTTCAGGGCTGGAGCCCTTCATGCCGTGCTCCTTCACCATCCCTCCGGGGCTCTGGCTTGAAGTGGGAGCCAGCACGGTTCTCACTGCCTTGCAGGAGACCGGTCTCCATCCGCAGCCCCTTTTGGATCCTGCCGGACGGAGCACTCATCCCTCAGGGACCTGGCCCTGTGTCTCACAAGCTAAGTATCTGAGACGTGGTTATCAGGGGGTCCCTTGTACTTTATTGTTGGGGAGAGTGTGCTGTGTAACTATGCTGACTTTCCGGCCGGTTCTCTGGTTTTCACTGGAGAACCGCGCCGATGGTGCCTGTGCGCCGGCCGCATTGTTAAATTTAGGCCCCGGCTTCGTTTGAGGCCTACTTTCGTTTTCACTGTCCCTGCATGCCAATCATGCAGAGGGACAGTGCGGCTCCGCCCAGCGGCTGTTCAGCACAGGGAAGGGACACTCCTCTCTGAGGAAAGATTCCCTCCCCTGTATACCTCCTTTGCCCTCCGGATCCCGCTCTTTGAGATAGGCCCCGCCCCCTCTCCTCGCTCCGGCGCCATTTTATCAGCGTTCTCACACTGATTGGAGCTGCCTGCAGCATCTCTCTGGGGGTCCGGTCTGTGGGATCTGGAGGGCACACAAACGGTCGGGTAAGCCACAACCTCCGGTTGTGGACCTAGTTATATACTCTCTGGGGGCCATTCTACTCAGAACCCCCACTTCAGCAGCATGTCTCACACAAGGAGCAAGGCTGTACTCAATATGCACTGCATGTAAGCTCGTACTGCCTGAACCGAGCACATATCCACATTGTGATGCCTGCTCTAACATGGTGGTGCCTCAGCCTGGAGTCTCACTCCCAGTGGTCCCTCCGGCTGCTTCGGCTCCGGTGGCTGAACCCCCGGCTTGGGTAGAATCCTTCTCTAAGTCTATCTCCCAGTCCTTTGCCGACTCCATGGGACAGTTGTCCCAGACTCTGCTGAGCATGCATCAGCCCCCTTCTCAGGGCGCCTCTGCTGCTACGGCTCGCTCAGCAGAGCTCACAGAGCTCAGACCCCGTCCTCCTAAACGGAGACGCAGGGGCTCCTCTCCTTCCTCGTCCCGCGGCTCTGATTCACGAGCTGAATCACAGGACGAGGAGGATGCCTTTACTGTGGGCTCGGACGCTACCTCCATGTGCCCCATTGATCTGACCGAAGGTGATGCAGATGTTAGTGATTTGATTGCGTCCATTAATTCTGTACTGGACCTCAATCCACCAGGATCGGAGGAACAACCCTCTCTGGTAGAAAAGCACCAGTTTACATCACCTAAGAGAGCAAGGAGTGTGTTCTTTAACCACTCCAGTTTTCAGGACACTGTGACCAAGCCCAGGGCCTGTCCTGACAAATGCTTCCCAAAGCGTAGTTCTGATGACCGTTTTCCCTTTCCACCAGAGGTGGTCAAGGAGTGGGCTCATTCACCGAAGGTAGACCCTCCGGTGTCTAGAATCTCAGCCCGGACAGTTGTATCTGTGGCTAATGGCACCTCACTTAAGGATTCCACTGACCGCCAGGTTGACCTTCTGGCCAAATCTGTATATGAAGCGGCAGGGGCCTCGTTCTCCCCGTCTTTTGCAGCAGTATGGGCTCTTAAAGCCGTCTCTGCCTCTCTGGAGGAGATGCATTCCCTCACCAGGGACTCTATGCCCGAAATGGTTGCCTTAACTTCCCAGGCTTCAGCCTTTTCATCCTATGCCATGTCTGCCATTCTGGAGGCTTCTCACCGCACACCGGTGGCTTCGGCTAATTCCCTCGCTATACGCAGGATCTTGTGGCTGCGAGAGTGGAAAGCAGACGATTCTTCCAAGAAGTACCTTGCTGGGCTCCCATTTGCTGGGTCCCGGCTGTTCGGCGAACAATTGGATGAAATCATTAAGGAAGCTACTGGCGGGAAGAGTACTTCCTTGCCGCAAACTAAAACCAGGAAACCTGTCCAGGGCAGGAACCAGTCGAGGTTTCGTTCCTTTCGTTCCTCTAACTGGTCATCCTCTAAGCCCTCAGCCTCGTCCACTAACTCAGCCAAGGACTGAAAACTCAGCTGGCGCACGAAGCCGCGTCCTCAGAAGTCCGCAGGAGCCGCTGCCACTAAGGCAGCCTCCTCTTGACTATCTGGCCGCGCCAGCAACGTCCTTGGTCGGTGGCAGGCTCTCCCACTTTGGCGACGTGTGGTTTCAACACGTCTCCGATCAGTGGGTGCGGGATATCATCTCCCACGGCTACAGGATAGAATTCTCTTCCAGCCCGCCAAACCGATTTTTTCTGTCCACTCCCCCCTGCTCCAAGGCCGCCGCCTTCTCGCAGGCCGTGGCATCCTTCCAGGCCAATGGAGTAATTGTACCGGTTCCCGCCCGGGAACGGTTCAGAGGTTTCTACTCAAACCTCTTCCTAGTCCCCAAAAAGGACGGTTCCTTCCGGCCCATCCTGGATCTCAAGCTTCTCAACAAGTATGTTCAGGTGCGGCATTTTCGCATGGAGTCTCTGCGATCAGTCATTGCCTCAATGACCCAAGGAGATTTCCTAGCATCCATCGACATCAGAGATGCCTATCTGCATGTGCCAATTGCAGTTTCACACCAGCGTTGGCTACGTTTTGCAATCGGAGAGGAACATTTCCAATTCGTGGCTCTCCCCTTCGGGTTAGCCACGGCCCCTCGAGTATTCACCAAGGTCATGGCAGCAGTGGTTGCGGTTCTGCACCTCCAGGGGTTGGCAGTGATTCCTTACCTGGACGACCTTCTAGTCAAGGCTTCATCCAGTGCAGACTGTCAGCGGAGTGTCTCGCTCACTCTCGCCACTCTAGTCCAGTTCGGGTGGCTTGTCAATCTACCCAAGTCCACTCTGACTCCGACCCAGAGTCTCACGTACCTAGGGATGCAGTTCGAGACTCTGCCGGCACTTGTAAAGCTTCCCTTAGTCAAACAGCAGTCCCTCCATCTGGCGGTGCGCTCTTTACTGAGGTCTCGCCGTCACTCCATCAGGCACCTAATGCAGGTGCTGGGTCAGATGGTGGCGTCAATGGAAGCGGTTCCCTTTGCCCAGTTCCATCTGCGTCCCCTGCAGCTGGACATTCGCCGCTGTTGGGACAAGCGGACTTACTCCTTGCACAGGTTGGTGGCTCTGTCGCCACAGACCAGGGGCTCCCTTCAGTGGTGGCTTCGGCCCCTCTCTCTGTCTCAGGGACGTTCCTTCCTGGCCCCGTCCTGGATGATCCTCACCACGGATGCCAGTCTAATCGGCTGGGGAGCAGTATATCTCCACCACAGAGCGCAGGGCACTTGGACTCAGTCCGAATCAGCCCTCTCGATCAATGTGCTGGAAATCAGAGCTGTGCTTCTAGCTCTCTTAGCCTTTCACCATCTGTTGGCGGGCAAGCACATTCGAGTCCAGTCAGACAACGCGACAGCGGTTGCCTACATCAATCACCAGGGCGGGACACGCAGCCGCCTGGCAATGTTGGAGGTTCAACGCATCCTTCAGTGGACGGAGGACTCCATGTCCACCATATCCGCAGTCCACATCCCAGGCGTGGAAAACTGGGAGGCAGATTATCTCAGCCGTCAGACCGTGGACAGCGGCGAGTGGGCTCTGCATCCGGCAGTGTTTCGGACAATCTGCCGCAAGTGGGGCACTCCGGAAGTGGATCTAATGGCATCCCGGCACAACAACAAGGTTCCGGTTTACGTGGCTCGCTCCCACGATCCTCAGGCCTTTGCAGCGGACGCGCTGGTTCAGGATTGGTCCCAGTTTCGTCTGTCTTAAGTGTTTCCCCCTCTAGCTCTCTTGCCCAGAGTCCTGCGCAAGATCAGAATGGGCCGTCGGGTCATCCTCATTGCTCCAGACTGGCCCAGGCGAGCTTGGTATCCAGACCTGCTCCACCTGTCCGTAGAGGTGCCGTGGCATCTTCCGGACCGTCCAGACCTTCTCTCACAAGGTCCGTTTTTCCGCCAGAATTCTGCGGCTCTCAGATTGACGGCGTGGCTCTTGAGTCCTGGATCTTGACGACTTCTGGTATCCCTCCTGAAGTCATCTCCACTATGACTCGGGCTCGGAAGTCTTCCTCGGCCAAGATATATCACAGGACCTGGAGAATCTTCCTGTCCTGGTGTCGCTCTTCCGGCCATGCTCCTTGGCCTTTTTCCCTGCTGACACTTCTGTCCTTTTTACAGTCCGGTCTGCAGCTAGGACTATCCCTCCCTTCCCTCAAGGATCAGCTCTCGGCTCTGTCAGTATTGTTCCAGCGGCGTATCGCCCGACTGGCTCAGGTGCGCACCTTCATGCAGGGCGCATCTCGCATCATTCCGCCTTACCGGCGGCCTTTGGATCCCTGGGACCTTAATCTGGTCCTCACGGCCTTGCAGAAACCCCCTTTTGAGCCACTTAGGGAGGTTTCTTTGTCTCGTCTTTCACAGAAAGTGGTCTTTCTAGTGGCCATAACCTCCCTCAGGAGTCTCTCTGATTTGGCTGCTCTCTCTTCGGAGTCACCTTTTCTGGTTTTTCATCAGGACAAGGTGGTTCTCCGTCCGACTCCGGACTTTCTCCCTAAGGTGGTGTGAGGCAAACCCTGGGATATGAAGATGAATTATGACTTCCAGTCATAATCGCTCTCATCACTCCATGGCAGTGCCCCCTCCCTTCTTGTTCTCAGATGTCCAGCATCTGTGAAGGTGTCACATCCTAGCAACACATCCCATGGCCATCTCTTGTGATATGGAGATTAGGTGATGTGGGAACAATGGACACAGGATGACTCCCTGCCGTGACCCTGTAGTAGGGGCTGCTATCTAGTTAGCAAGCTTGGAAGTATCCAGACAGGACGACTCCAGTAAAAAATGGTTCATATCTCGCAAGCCATATTTCCGATAAATATGGCAACCATAAAAATGGTGTCTCCGCATGCGGACGATGCTGGCACACCCTTTTTATGGGAGCAGGACCTGGGGAAATACCCCAGGCGTGATATCAGCCAATGGGGAACTAGTAGACAAGTCATGAGTCCTCTCGTTCTGTAGCTAAATTCATAGCTGTCACAATGAGAGCGTCGGCGTCCGCCTACGACGCTCCCAGGCCAAGTTATGGCCATATTCCATGTTGTGGATTTTGTCCATAACTCCAGCCAGGGGTGGAGCAGTGCTCCCTCTGAGGTCACTAAGGTAGGAGGGGACCTGGATTTGCCCAGGTTGATAACCCTACTTCGGCCATTTTCCAGTGTTCTTCTGCTCGGGGGCCTGGTTGGGAAAGACCTGTGAGGGAGTTCCTGGAAACCTGGTCTACAGCGCCCCCCTGTGGCCAGACGCACAAGGTAACTGCTGGAACTGTGTATGCCTGTTTGTAACCCATGCTTTGATTGTAACTGTACTCTGACATATGTATATTCTGTAGATTCCCTATTGTATATATTGTAGTTTCTAGTGTGGCTTTAGGCCGATTAAATTATATAATTAATCTTGGGCTGTTCTGTTATCTCGATCTTGAATCCCACGTCTGTGTGTTCGGCTAATAGTTACCGTGAAGCGGTTGGTGGCAGCGAGTTGTGCCAAGGATTATTGTGGGGAGGCCAGTGAGATTCGGGGAGATTTTATATATTCCGCCCGCGGAGGTCGGGGGAATATATACCCTACTCTCACCGGGGACCCTTCAATAATCGGCATAAGTAGTATAGCGGCCTCCTTGCTTATTGTCGGGCAATTCCATAATTGGCCTGACTATAAGAGGGGCGCTAGAGAGCGCGTCACGTGCTCTGTCTGTCGGTCGGGAGGTATAAAGGAGGGGTGACCCCCACTTGTTACCCCCCGATTGTGACGTACTGGTAGCCAGCGCGGGGGATTTCTGAGTGACCCCCCCGGTGGTTCGTGACATATTGGTGGCATAGCGGTGGGATCGAGATAATAGTGTGTGTGAGTGTGAGACCCATACTCCCAGACACTAAAGACTGCCTGCAGCAGCTGTGGCTGCTGGGGTCTTCAGACTAGCTCAACACTAGAGTGTCAGAGTGCAGATACTGTAAGGTGTGTGGAGGCATCAGGTGTCAGTTCTGTGTCAGTGACCAAAAGTCTGCAAGAATGGCTGATGGCACCAGGAGCAGAGCTATGCAACTGGCCAATGCTAAAGCAGGAGCCGAAGAGAGGGAGGACGGTGCTGTGGACAGTAATGAGGAGGTTGCCCACGAGTCCTCCAGGAGCTCGACGCCAGAAAACCGTTCTGCAGAGGACAGCGCACAACCTGGCAATTATGGACAAGATGAGGAGCAGCTCACCCAAGGGTCCTCAACGAGCCAGATGCCAGCCCTCCGCTCTGCAATGGACAGTGAATCACCTGGCTCTGCAGCGTGCCGCAGATCACCACTTGCCAATCCCTCCGGCCTGAGAGGTGCAGAGGCCCTCCTTCAAGCTGCCTTGGCCAGGCTTATGGCTGGAGACCGGGATACCTACGAGATACTCATGGCCGAGCGTGGGCGACAGGCAGCGCGTGACGCTGAGGCTGCGGAGCGGCAAGCAGCGCGTGACGCTGAGGCTGCGGAACGGCAAGCAGCGCGTGAGGCTGCGGAGCGGCAGGCAGCGCGTGAAGAGCGAGAGCGAGAGCGACAGGCAGACCGTGACTACCAGCTGCAGCTAGCTCAGCTCCGGCCCTCATCAGCCACATGTGACCTTCAAAACACCAAACTTCCAAAGGTCCGTGTTGAGGACTTCCCAGTGCTGGAGAAGGATGGAGACTTGGACTCTTTCCTGACTGCTTTTGAACGGACTTGCTTGCAGCACCATCTGGACAAGGATCAGTGGGCCAAATACCTGACCCCCCGTCTAAGGGGTAAGGCCCTGGATATCCTTGGGGACTTGCCTGCTGAGGCAGATCAGGGCTACGACACCATCAAGCGGGCCCTGATCCAACAGTACAACCTCACTCCAGAGTCCTACCGCAAGAAGTTCCGGACCCTGCAAAAGGGACCAAAGGACTCCTGGGCTGACCACCGGCGGGCACTTGCCCGAGCTGCCGACCACTGGACCCAAGGCCTGCAGCTTTCCACCGGACCGGAGATCCTGGACTTGTTCATCACGGAGCAACTCTTGTGGAACTGCCCTGAGGATCTCCGCCAGTTCATCCGAGACCAGAAGCCAAAGGGGTCCACGGCTACAGCTGCCCTGGCCGATGACTACACCAACAATCGGGCTCCTGAGGCCAGGAGAGCAGCCACCAGCAGCACCTGGAGAGGGGGTAAGATGAACTCTGCGACTGCCCCACCTGCCCCTAGACTGCAGGGGGTGTCCCCCTCAACTCCCCTCTCCAGGCCCGTGGCAGAACCAAGACGGTGCCACCAGTGCAACCTACCTGGACACTTCAAGGCCATGTGCCCTCAGCGTCCCAAGGCCCCGGCTCCGTCCCCGTCCCAAGGGCCGCCCAAGGTGTATTGTGTGGGTGGGGGTGGTGGTAGGTCCCTGGACAGCTTCCAACCTGTCACCGTCGGCCGGTCTGTGACCATAGGACTGCGAGACAGCGCCTCGGAGGTGACTCTGGTGCGGCCTGACATGGTGTCCCCCCAAGACTTGATCCCGGGAAAAACCCTCGCTGTCTCCGGGATTGGAGGCATTGACCCGGCGCTGCCTGTTGCTGACATTTATGTGGACTGGGGCGCAGGGCGAGGGGTGAGGGAGGTGGGGGTAACTGATCGGATCCCTGCAAACGTGCTACTTGGGACAGATTTGGGGCAGATAACCTCCCAGTTTGGGCCCCCCCAAGGGCTGAACCTTCAGCCCGTACTGACATGACTCCTAACAATGTTAATGTGTTATCTATGAATGATGTAAGGGAGGAGGGAGTGAACTCTGATATTTCTGCTTGCATAGACACCATAGACACACACTCAGCTGCAGCTGTGACAGGGGAGGGGGTCAGAGAAAGGTGTGACAATGCCTCTACAAGTAACCAGCCAGTGAGCTGGGATCTGTTGCCCTCTGCAGGGATAAGCAGAGAGCAGGGTGCTGCAGGGGGAGGACCAGTGTGTGGGGTGGGGGCTACCACAGCAAATGTGGGGTCCCCAGAGATTTCACAGCGGGGTTCTGTTGCTGCAGGAGGGGAACGGGCAGGTGAGATTGGGGCCGGTCCAGGAGCGGAAGTGCTCCCAGGTAAGATCTCGGTGCATGGTTCCCCCACAACCGGGGTGTCAGGAAGCCAGGTAGGTCTGCCTGAACCGGCGACTTGGTCAGGAACGGAGGAGGAGCAGGCACGACCCACGGTCGCAGCGGCTGTGGCCGCTGTCACCCGCAGTGGGAGTGCTGGAAGCCAAGGGGCCTCCCGGAGGTCCGATAGCTCTTCCCCTTCTGACCAAGTGGCAGCCGAGTCAGGCGGAGGCCAGGACACAGGTCCCGGGGTACTGACCGAAGATGTGACAGTCTCGTCGATTCTGGCCACATCTAGTCAGGGGTTTCAGGCAGCGTTAGAAGCTGACGACAGCCTGAAAGCTCTTAAGGAGCAGGCGGCACAGCCTCCCTCGGACTCGGACCCGGAGCGAGTGGTCTGGGACCAAGGACGGCTGTACCGGGCCACGGTCCAGCAGGGTTCACCGGAGGCGTGGCCCAGGGACCGACAGTTGGTGGTACCCTATCCGTTCCGGACGGAGTTGTTGCGGATCGCACATGAGATTCCGATGGCCGGACACCTAGGGATCGCTAAGACCAAGGCCAGGTTAAACCAGCATTTCTACTGGCCAAAAATGGGGGCCGATGTGGCTGCCTACTGCCGTTCGTGTGAAACCTGTCAGAGAGTGGGGAAGGCGGGGCCACACCCCAAAGCCCCACTAGTATCTCTGCCAATCATCGATGAGCCTTTCAGGAGGGTGGCTGTGGATCTGGTCGGCCCGCTGGCCATCCCCAGCAGCTCCGGGAAACGCTTCATACTGACGGTAGTGGACTATGCCACCCGGTACCCAGAAGCAGTGGCCTTGTCGTCCATTCGGGCTGACAAGGTGGCCACCGCATTGCTGGAGATTTTCTCCCGAGTGGGTTTTCCCCAGGAAATGCTCACTGACCGGGGGACCCAATTCATGTCCCAGCTGATGGAGGCCCTCTGTAAGCAAGTCCAGGTGCGACATCTGGTGGCCAGCCCGTACCATCCACAGACTAATGGCCTGTGCGAGCGGTTTAATGGCACCTTAAAGCAGATGCTTAAGATGTTGGTCGACTCCCATGGGCGTGACTGGGAGCGGTATCTCCCACACCTGTTATTTGCTTACCGGGAGGTTCCACAGGCCTCAACAGGATTCTCACCGTTTGAGCTCCTGTACGGGCGACGTGTGCAGGGCCCCCTGGCTCTGGTGAAAGAGGCTTGGGAAGGGGATTTGGCCACCCCTGGAGTGTCGGTTATCGAGTATGTCATGCGCTTCCGGGACAAAATGCAGGCCTTGACGCAACTGGTACACGACAATATGGCTCAAGCCCAGGCCGATCAGAAGCGTTGGTACGACCAGAACGCTTGTGAGAGGACCTACCAAGTGGGTCAAAAGGTGTGGGTACTGGTCCCCGTACCACAGGACAAGCTTCAGGCAGCCTGGGAAGGCCCATACCTCGTGTACCAGCAGCTCAACCCTGTGACGTACCTGGTCACCCTGGACCCTGCCCGTGGAAGGCGGAAGCCCTTCCATGTGAACATGATAAAGGCACATCATGAGCGGGAGGCATGTGCGCTCCCCGTGTGCAACCTGCCCGAGGAGGGAGAAGCGGAAACCCTCTTGGATATGCTAGCCCAGGTTAGGGCAGGCGGATCCATTGAGGATGTGGAGGTTGGCCACCAGCTCTTGGAGGACCAACGGTCCCAGCTGTGGGCCACCCTACACCCCTTCCGGGGGTTGTTTACCAACCAGCCCGGAAGGACTGACTTGGCTGTCCATCACGTGGACACTGGGGATCATCCCCCGATCCGGCGTTCAGCATATCGGGTTTCCCTGGAGGTGCAGCAACACATGCGCCAGGAGATTGACGAGATGCTGAAGCTGGGGGTGATCCAGGCATCCAACAGCGCTTGGGCCTCGCCTGTAGTCCTCGTCCCTAAGAAGGACCGAACCACTCGGTTCTGCGTGGACTACAGGGGGCTCAATGCTGTCACGGTCGCCGATGCGTACCCAATGCCACGCATCGATGACCTGCTCGATCAGTTGGCCGGGGCTCAGTACCTGACCATCATGGATCTGAGCCGGGGATATTGGCAGATCCCCCTGACTCGCAAGGCCAGGGAACGCTCTGCCTTTATTACCCCATTTGGACTGTACGAGTCCACGGTGATGCCATTCGGGATGAGGAATGCCCCTGCCACTTTCCAGCGGATGGTCAACACCCTGCTCAAGGGACTTGAAGGGTACGCGGCCGCGTACCTGGATGACATTGCCGTCTTCAGTCCCACCTGGGAAGATCACCTAGAGCATCTAGCACAGGTGCTCAGGCGGATCCACCAGGCAGGTTTGACCATCAAGCCGGGCAAGTGTCAGCTGGCCATGAGCGAGGTCCAGTACCTCGGTCACCGGGTAGGCGGGAGAACACTGAAGCCCGAGCCTGAGAAAGTGGAAGCCATCGCATCCTGGCCCACCCCCAGGACCAAGAAGCAGGTGATGTCCTTCTTGGGGACCGCTGGGTACTATAGGAGGTTTGTTCCATGCTATAGTAGCCTGGCAAAGCCCTTGACGGACCTCACCAAGAAGAAGCTGCCCTCTGCAGTCGATTGGACAATGGACTGCGAGACAGCCTTCCGGGCCCTAAAGGACGCCCTGTCCAGCCCGCCCGTGCTACAGGCAGCCGACTTCATGCGGCCGTTTGTAGTACAGACCGACGCCAGTGACTTCGGCCTCGGTGCGGTGCTCAGCCAGGTGGACTCTGCGAGCCAAGAGCACCCAGTCTTGTACCTGAGCAGGAAGCTGTTACCACGGGAAGTGGCCTATTCCACGATGGAAAAGGAGTGCCTGGCCATAGTGTGGGCCCTGCAGCGTCTGCAACCCTATCTATACGGGCGCCACTTCATCGTGGAGACGGACCACAATCTCCTCAGCTGGTTGCACACCGTCTCTGGGACGAATGGGCGATTGTTGCGATGGAGCCTTGCGCTCCAGCAATACAACTTCACCATTCGCCACAAAAGGGGCCGGGACCACGGTAACGCAGACGGGCTGTCCCGACAAGGAGAGGTCGCGGACGGGCGCACGGGGGAACACCGGAGTGTGCTGCCCCCTAGCGCCCTCAAAAGGGGGGAGGTGTGAGGCAAACCCTGGGATATGAAGATGAATTATGACTTCCAGTCATAATCGCTCTCATCACTCCATGGCAGTGCCCCCTCCCTTCTTGTTCTCAGATGTCCAGCATCTGTGAAGGTGTCACATCCTAGCAACACATCCCATGGCCATCTCTTGTGATATGGAGATTAGGTGATGTGGGAACAATGGACACAGGATGACTCCCTGCCGTGACCCTGTAGTAGGGGCTGCTATCTAGTTAGCAAGCTTGGAAGTATCCAGACAGGACGACTCCAGTAAAAAATGGTTCATATCTCGCAAGCCATATTTCCGATAAATATGGCAACCATAAAAATGGTGTCTCCGCATGCGGACGATGCTGGCACACCCTTTTTATGGGAGCAGGACCTGGGGAAATACCCCAGGCGTGATATCAGCCAATGGGGAACTAGTAGACAAGTCATGAGTCCTCTCGTTCTGTAGCTAAATTCATAGCTGTCACAATGAGAGCGTCGGCGTCCGCCTACGACGCTCCCAGGCCAAGTTATGGCCATATTCCATGTTGTGGATTTTGTCCATAACTCCAGCCAGGGGTGGAGCAGTGCTCCCTCTGAGGTCACTAAGGTAGGAGGGGACCTGGATTTGCCCAGGTTGATAACCCTACTTCGGCCATTTTCCAGTGTTCTTCTGCTCGGGGGCCTGGTTGGGAAAGACCTGTGAGGGAGTTCCTGGAAACCTGGTCTACAGCGCCCCCCTGTGGCCAGACGCACAAGGTAACTGCTGGAACTGTGTATGCCTGTTTGTAACCCATGCTTTGATTGTAACTGTACTCTGACATATGTATATTCTGTAGATTCCCTATTGTATATATTGTAGTTTCTAGTGTGGCTTTAGGCCGATTAAATTATATAATTAATCTTGGGCTGTTCTGTTATCTCGATCTTGAATCCCACGTCTGTGTGTTCGGCTAATAGTTACCGTGAAGCGGTTGGTGGCAGCGAGTTGTGCCAAGGATTATTGTGGGGAGGCCAGTGAGATTCGGGGAGATTTTATATATTCCGCCCGCGGAGGTCGGGGGAATATATACCCTACTCTCACCGGGGACCCTTCAATAATCGGCATAAGTAGTATAGCGGCCTCCTTGCTTATTGTCGGGCAATTCCATAATTGGCCTGACTATAAGAGGGGCGCTAGAGAGCGCGTCACGTGCTCTGTCTGTCGGTCGGGAGGTATAAAGGAGGGGTGACCCCCACTTGTTACCCCCCGATTGTGACGTACTGGTAGCCAGCGCGGGGGATTTCTGAGTGACCCCCCCGGTGGTTCGTGACAGGTGGTATCTCCTTTCCACCTTAACCAGGATATTTCCCTGCCTTCCTTTTGTCCGGCTCCTGTTCATCGCTTTGAAAAAGCGTTGCATACTCTGGATCTGGTGCGGGCGCTCCGGATCTATGTGTCTCGCACCGCTGCTCTTAGGCGGTGCACCGCTCTTTTTGTGCTGACCTCAGGTCGGCGCAAGGGCCTTTCGGCTTCTAAGCCGACCCTAGCTCGTTGGATTAGGTCGGCCATTTCCGATGCCTACCAGTGTTCTCAGGTGCCTCCCCCGCCGGGGATCAAGGCACACTCGACCAGAGCTGTCGGTGCCTCTTCGGCTTTCCGGCACCAGGCTACGGCTCAGCAGGTCTGTCAGGCTGCCACTTGGTCTAGCCTGCATACCTTTTCGAAGCACTACCAAGTGCATGCTCATGCTTCGGCAGATGCGAGCTTGGGCAGACGCATCCTTCAGGCGGCTGTCGCCCATTTGTGAAGTTACGTTTCGCCTACTTCTCAGTTTTCTGTTTCTTCCCACCCATGGACTGCTTTGAGACGTCCCATGGTCTGGGTCTCCCATAAGGAACGATGAAGAAAAAGAGAATTTTGTTTACTTACCGTAAATTCTTTTTCTTATAGTTCCGTAATGGGAGACCCAGCACCCTCCCTGTTGCCTGTTGGCAGTTTTCTTGTTCCGTGTGTTTTCACCGGCTGTTGTTGTAGACAGAGGCTCCGGTTGTTCCGGTTTTTTGCTCTATCTCTACTTGTGGGTGGCTGTCCTTCAGCTTTTGCACTAAACTGGCTATATTTGGTTATCCAGGGGGTGTATATGCTAGGAGGGAGGAGCTACACTTCTTAGTGTAGTACTTTGTGTGTCCTCCGGAGGCAGAAGCTATACACCCATGGTCTGGGTCTCCCATTACGGAACTATAAGAAAAAGAATTTATGGTAAGTAAACAAAATTCTCTTTTTTCTGCACTGGATATGCCTCAGATCAATCCTGGAAAGAAATAACAAGAACACATTTGCATAAACCTACTCGAGGTAGATGTGTATATAATCAATTTGCAATCTCTGGAACGGGTAGAGCGGTTGAGGGATGTTTGTGTGATGATTCCAGTTTTTTCCTACCTTGTATTAGGCACATATCTTACAAGACAGGGTATGTCTGGCCACCTGGGTACTAAACCATGATGCCATCCATACTTTGTTTACCAAAGCACCCACTTATAAGTCTTTGTCAGATCTGTTAGTCCATGGGTTAAATGGGTCATCATTTAGAAGAGAGCTCGTAACAAAGCTTACCACCCTTTATCCACAGACCATACTTAGTCAGCTGGGCTCCCTGTGTCTCGCACTCCGTTCTCTATTGAACCACTTCTTCCTGTAGAGATTTAAAAACCTCAAGAGTGACAGGTGCCACTGAAGTGACAGATGCCACTGAGGTGTTGGTCTGCATTGGTAAAAGACTCCACTCTAGGCCTGTTTGCTGCTGTCTTGTCGGCTGCATCTGTGCAAGCATCTTCATTGGCTCCATCACTGTCAGCTCAGGTGTGAGCTTTATCTTCACTATGCCAGGGTCTTTTGATAACAGGAAATCCATGTTAACATAACAGGCTCCATGTGGGTTCGTATGCACTCTGCTGTCTTTATAGGTTTCTCATGTGACATTAGGAAAGATCTATCACATACATACACATTTCACTGTTACCCTTTTCCGCTTTACATGTCTGAGAGGGTATCTTCAACTCTGCCTCCTGAATCTTCCCCATCGCCAGTGAGTGATGATATTGAGGAGTGGAAGAAATCTCAGCCACCAAGCACTTGGACCTCACCTCCAGTGACCACTTTTGATGTTAACTAGATCAGAGATTGCGAGACAGACCCTCTTCTCTATCATCAGTGCCCGACTTCACAAATGCTCTTTAACAAGGTGCAGAAAAAAAAATTCCCAGAGGCACCTCCAAAATTTTGAGACTCCTTCCCAGCAAGAGCGGGAGCTGTGATACCTGCAGAGGATTCGGCTCCATGTATCAGTCTATGGATTTAGAATGGGATGTTAGAAAAGCTCCTGTCTCTAATGTGTTGTATAACTATTTTTTTTTAAAGCAATAATAGAAGTTCTCATCTTCAGTATGACTTAAGTCTCTCATGTCGTTCTGGAGGAATTTTGGCTGCACCTCTCTACTATAATCTGTTACTATCCCGTCACAGTATTACTATTTGGCCATGTTCACACATTCAGTATTTGTAAGCCAAAAGCAGTAGTGGGTAAAGAAAAAAAAAAAAGAAGTGGTACCTGTGTTTCTTTCTTTTGTACTTTTCCAATGATAGGTTACATTTTTTTTTTTTTACCAACTGTGGTGCAGCATATTCTGGTTAAATAAGTGAGTACACCCCTCAATGTTTTTGTAAAGTTTTTATTATCTTTTCATGGGGCACCACTGAAGATCTTCCCTGTGATACAATGTACAGTGTCAGTGTGTAGCTTGTGTAACCGTGTAAATTTGTGTCCTCTAACTCTACTCACACTCAATGTCTAAACCGCTGCTAAGAAAACTGAGTACACCCCTAAGTGAAAATGGCCAAATTGTGCCCGATTCGCCGTTTTCCCTCCCCAGTGTCATGTGTCATTGGAGAGCAGGGGTGTGGGGGGCAGGGGTGTTACACTTGGTGTTATCGCTCACACACTCTCTCATACTCGTCACTGGAAGGTCATCATTACTCCTCATGGCAAAGAATTCTCTGAGGATCTGAAAAATAAAAAGAATAGTTACTCTACATAAAGATGGCCATCCAGATAAAACTAATAAAAAGAAGCCCAAAATGAGGATTAAAGCAGGACAGCTATACTTACCGAGTTTCCACACGTGACTTAATCACATTGGCCTAAATGTTGCCATGGCAACAAGAGGTCATCATGATGATCACTGGGTCAGCTAGCTACTGTAAGACTGTTAGACCAAGCCAGGAGCATGCTCTACAAGGCTTCTGTCTGTGCAGCACTGACAGGTGTAATGCATTGCCATGCATATGCATGACAATGTGTTATAGTCAACGATCAGAGTAAAGAATGTTATTGTCCCCATAAAGAGACTAAGTAAAAACATTTTTTTAAAAAATTGAAAATATTTAAAAAAAAATATGCCAATAAATATAGTTATGTAAAAACAAAAATAAAAAGTAAACCTATTTGGTATCACCACATTAAGAGCAATCCAACCTATAAAACTATCATATTTAAAGGCAACCTGTGACCAGATTTGTCCCCCTTCAAGCTGCAGCCACCACCAGTGAGTTCTTAAATATATATATGTATGTATATATATGTATGTATGTATATGTATGTATGTATGTATGTATGTACATATATATATATATATATATATATATATCTATATATATAATTGCCTTATTCTGTCTGTCTGTCTGTCTGTCTGTCTGTCTGTCTGTATCTGTCTGTCTGTCTGTCATGCTCCGAAATTGTGTCCTTACGGTGACACAAAGCTGATTGGCCGCTGGGCTCGCCATGGCCCCGCCCCCCCCCACGGATTGGCCTCTCGCCCCGGCTCTCTGCAGGCCCCGCCCCCCTCACGCAATGCACGCTCGCTGTGGCCCAACTGACACGGGGCTCCGATTCCCAGGTGAGTACACACACATCAGATCACACTCACTCTCACACTCACCTCACACATCACATCCACACATCACAACATGCTGGGATATCGCTTGCTTCTACACCGGCTCCGTCAGGATCCCGGCAGCGCCAGACATAACCTTGCGATGCTGGGATCTTAACGGAGGCCGTGAAAGCTGGTAACCATTATACACATCGGGTAACTAAGGTCCCTTAGTTACCCGATGTGTATCATAGTTACCAGTGTACACCGGCTCACACTCACTCTCACACACACATCACATCGCATCCACACATCAAGGTCCTGCAGCGCCGGAAAATACAGACACATAACAGCACACACACACACACACACACATCAGATCACACTCACTCACATACACACATCACATCGCATCCAAATACTCACAACATCCTGGGATATCGCTTGCTTCTCGGCGGCGATATTGTGCTGTGAGCTTCCAGGACCTGACGGAGGATCACATGGCCAGAAGCATGTGATATCCCCGGAAGTTGTGAGTATCAGCGCGTATGTGCAATATCGTCAGTGTCTGTGTGTGTGAGTGGATGCGATCGGGTGTGTGTGAGTGGATGCGATCGGTTGTGTGTGTGAGTGGATGCGATCGGGTGTGTGTGAGTGGATGCGATCGGGTGTGTGTGAGTGGATGCGATCGGGTGTGTGTGAGTGGATGCGATCGGGTGTGTGTGTGAGTGGATGCGATCGGGTGTGTGTGAGTGGATGCGATCGGGTGTGTGTGAGTGGATGCGATCGGTTGTGTGGGTGAGTGGATGCGATCGGGTGTGGGTGAGTGTCGGCAGAGGAGCACGGCGTGCTGGAGGAGGCTGGGAGCAGAGAGGCTGATCTTGGGGAAGGCTGGGAGGGGGGAGGCTGATGCTGAGGGAGGCTGGAAGGAGAGAGGCTGAGCAAACGTGCTCCATCCGCCATACTGCGCACTCCCCATCGTGCTGCATCCCCCATGCTGCGCACTCCCAAACGTGGTCCATCCGCCATGCTGCGCACTCCCAAACGTGGTCCATCCGCCATGCTGCGCACTCCCAAACGTGCTCCATCCGCCATACTGCGCACTCCCCATCGTGCACCATCCGCCATACTGCGCACTCCCCATCGTGCACCATCCGGCATGCTGCGCACTCCCAAGCGGATGGAGCATGATGGGGGGTGCGCAGCATGGCGGATGGAGCACGTTTGGGAGTGCGCAGCATGGCGGATGGAGCACGTTTGGGAGTGCGCAGCATGACGGATGGAGCACGTTTGGGAGTGCGCAGCATGACGGATGGAGCACGTTTGGGAGTGCGCAGCATGCCGGATGGTGCACGATGGGGAGTGCGCAGTATGGCGGATGGAGCACGTTTGGGAGTGCGCAGTATGGCGGATGGAGCACGTTTGGGAGTGCGCAGCATGGCGGATGGAGCACGTTTGGGAGTGCGCAGCATGGCGGATGGACCACGTTTGGGAGTGCGCAGCATGGCGGATGGAGCACGTTTGGGAGTGCGCAGCATGGCGGATGGAGCACGTTTGGGAGTGCGCAGCATGGCGGATGGAGCACGTTTGGGAGTGCGCAGCATGGCGGATGGAGCACGTTTGGGAGTGCGCAGCATGACGGATGGAGCACGTTTCGGAGTGCGTAGCATGGCGGATGGAGCACGTTTGGGAGTGCGCAGCATGCCGGATGGTGCACGATGGGGAGTGCGCAGTATGGCGGATGGAGCACGTTTGGGAGTGCGCAGCATGGCGGATGGAGCACGTTTGGGAGTGCGCAGCATGGCGGATGGAGCACGTTTGGGAGTGCGCAGCATGGCGGATGGAGCACGTTTGGGAGTGCGCAGCATGGCAGATGGAGCACGTTTGGGAGTGCGCAGCATGGCGGATGGAGCACGTTTGGGAGTGCGCAGCATGGCGGGTGGAGCACGTTTGGGAGTGCGCAGCATGGCGGATGGAGCATGATAGGGGGTGCACAGCATGGCGGATGGAGCACGTTTGGGAGTGCGCAGCATGGCGGATGGAACACGTTTGGGAGTGTGCAGCATGGCGGATAGAGCACGATGGGGAGTGCGCAGCATGGCGGATGGAGCACGTTTAGGAGTGCGCAGCATGGGGGATGCAGCACGATGGGGAGTGCGCAGTATGGCGGATGGAGCACGTTTGGGAGTGCGCAGCATGGCGGATGGACCACGTTTGGGAGTGCGCAGCATGGCGGATGGAGCACGTTTGGGAGTGCGCAGCATGGGTGATGCAGCACGATGGGGGGTGCGCAGCATGGGGGATGGAGCACGATCGGAGGTGCACACCTCCCCCCAACACACACACACACGCGCACTGCACAACACACACACACTAGGAATCACAAACAACGCCCTACACAGACACCCACACACACAGACAACGCTGCACACACAAATATACACACATACTGCACAACACACACATTGCTCAAAACATACCTCCCCCCAAAACACACCACAACCACACAAACCGCACAACACACACACACACACAACGCTACAGACACACAGCGCTCCACAAACAACGCAACACACGCAACACACATACAACACCGCTCTCACACCCCGCGACACTCAGAACATGTACAGCGCCCTACACAAACACTTGGTAACTACACACAACAACATCTATATATATATATATAACAAAAATCATACATGAACTACACAATACATAAATTCTAGAAACCCGATGCGTAGAATCGGGCCACCTTCTAGTATATATATATACATATATACAGTTAGGTCCAGAAATATTTGGACAGTGACACAATTTTGGCGAGTTGGGCTCTGCATGCCACCACATTGGATTTGAAATGAAACCTCTACAACAGAATTCAAGTGCAGATTGTAACGTTTAATTTGAAGGTTTGAACAAAAATATCTGATAGAAATTGTAGGAATTGTACACATTTCTTTACAAACACTCCACATTTTAGGAGGTCAAAAGTAATTGGACAAATAAACCAAACCCAAAAAAAAATTTTTTATTTTCAATATTTTGTTGCGAATCCTTTGGAGGCAATCACTGCCTTAAGTCTGGAACCCATGGACATCACCAAACGCTGGGTTTCCTCCTCCTTAATGCTTTGCCAGGCCTTTACAGCCGCAGCCTTCAGGTCTTGCTTGTTTGCGGGTCTTTCCGTCTTAAGTCTGGATTTGAGCAAGTGAAATGCATGCTCAATTGGGTTAAGATCTGGTGATTGACTTGGCCATTGCAGAATGTTCCACTTTTTTGCACTCATGAACTCCTGGGTAGCTTTGGCTGTATGCTTGGGGTCATTGTCCATCTCTACTATGAAGCGCCGTCCGATCAACTTTGCGGCATTTGGCTGAATCTGGGCTGAAAGTATATCCCGGTACACTTCAGAATTCATCCGGCTACTCTTGTCTGCTGTTATGTCATCAATAAACACAAGTGACCCAGTGCCATTGAAAGCCATGCATGCCCATGCCATCACGTTGCCTCCACCATGTTTTACAGAGGATGTGGTGTGCCTTGGATCATGTGCCGTTCCCTTTCTTCTCCAAACTTTTTTCTTCCCATCATTCTGGTACAGGTTGATCTTGGTCTCATCTGTCCATAGAATACTTTTCCAGAACTGAGCTGGCTTCATGAGGTGTTTTTCAGCAAATTTAACACTGGCCTGTCTATTTTTGGAATTGATGAATGGTTTGCATCTAGATGTGAACCCTTTGTATTTACTTTCATGGAGTCTTCTCTTTACTGTTGACTTAGAGACAGATACACCTACTTCACTGAGAGTGTTCTGGACTTCAGTTGATGTTGTGAACGGGTTCTTCTTCACCAAAGAAAGTATGCGGCGATCATCCACCACTGTTGTCATCCGTGGACGCCCAGGCCTTTTTGAGTTCCCAAGCTCACCAGTCAACTCCTTTTTTCTCAGAATGTACCCGACTGTTGATTTTGCTACTCCAAGCATGTCTGCTATCTCTCTGATGGATTTTTTCTTTTTTTTCAGCCTCAGGATGTTCTGCTTCACCTCAATTGAGAGTTCCTTAGACCGCATGTTGTCTGGTCACAGCAACAGCTTCCAAATGCAAAACCACACACCTGTAATCGACCCCAGACCTTTTAACTACTTCATTTATTACAGGTTAACGAGGGAGACGCCTTCAGAGTTAATTGCAGCCCTTAGAGTCCCTTGTCCAATTACTTTTGGTCCCTTGAAAAAGAGGAGGCTATGCATTACAGAGCTATGATTCCTAAACCCTTTCTCCGATTTGGATGTGAAAACTCTCATATTGCAGCTGGGAGTGTGCACTTTCAGCCCATATTATATATATATATATAATTGTATTTCTGAACATGGTTTTGTAAACAGCTAAAATAACAAAACTTGTGTCACTGTCCAAATATTTCTGGACCTAACTGTATATGTATGTATTCTATAACGCTGAATATAAGAGCCCAGGCCACTGTGTAGAACGTAAAAAACACCTTTTTTAATACTCACCTAGGCGGCAGTCCAGTCCGATGGGTGTCACTGCTCTGTCCGGCGCATCGTCCATTTTGTGGGATTGCCGTCCTCCTTCCCAGCTCCCTATGGATGACGCATCTTGCATCATTCCCACAGAGGCCACCATTGCGCTCCTGCGCATGCGCACTATGATCTGTCCAGCTGAAGGCAGATCAAAGTATTGTAGTGCGCATGTGCGGGCGGTCTTTAACCTTTTCACACGCCTGCACAGTACAGTGCATTGCTCTGACCCCAGCAGGGCAGATCAAATTCAAATGTCTCTTCTTCCTTTCCGAGCCCTACCGTGCACCCAAACAGTAGTTTTCCACCACATGCTGGGTACCCCTGTACTTAGGAGAAATTGTACAACAAATTGTATGATCAATTTTATTCTGTTACCCTTGTAAAAATGAATAATTTGGGGCTAAAGAAACATTTTATGATTTTTTTTTTTTTTTTTTATTTTCACAGCTCAACTTAATAAAATTCTGTGATGCATTTGTGGGTTCAAGGTGCTCACTACACCTGTAGATAAATTCCTTAAGGGGTGTAGTTTCCAAAATGGGGTAAATTATGGGGGTTTTCCACTGTTTAGGCGACTGCAAATGCAAAATTACGTCCACTATCACAGCCATGGTGCTCCTTCCCTTCCGAGCCCTGCTGTGCTCCCAAACAGTAGTTATCCACCACAAATAGGGGTATCCGCGTACTCAGGAGAAATTGCACAACAAATTATGCAATCCATTTTCTCCTGTTAACCTTGTGAAAATGCAAAATTTTGGTCTAAAGTAACATTTTTTTTTTTTTTTTTTTTGGAAAATTGACATTTTCAGTTTTTCCTTCCACATTGCTTTAACTAATGTGAAGCACCGGAAGGGATAATACATTTCTTGGATGTCGTTTTGAGCAGTGTGAGGGGTGCAGTTTTTAAAATGGTGTATTTTCTGTCACCTAGGCCTCTTAAAGTCACTTCAAAAGTGATGTGGTCCCAAAAAAAAAAAAATGGTTTTGTAAATTTGGAAAAATTAGAAATTGCTTTAAACTTTGAACCCTTCTAACTTCCTAACAAAAAAAAATCACGTTTCAAAAATGATGGTGTTGTAAAGTAGACATGTGGGACATGTTATTTAACTATTTTGTGTGATATAATTATCTGGTTTAAGGGCACAAAACATAAAAGTTTGAAAATTGCAAAATTTTCAAATATTTTGCCAAAATTTCGATATTTTTCCAAATAAACCCCAAGAATATTGAACTAAATTTACCACTATCATAAAGTACAATGTGTCAAGAGAATGCAATGTCAGAAACCTTAGGACACAGTGAGCGTTATTACATCATAAAGTGAAACTTGGTCACAATTATAGAAATTTGGCGTGGTCAGGGAGGTGAAAACAGACTCGGCGGTGAAAACAGGCTTGTTGGAAAAGGTGTTAACAAAATTGTAATTTTTGTATAAAAGTTCTATTTTTAGTAGAGGGATGTAAATTAGTCCTTGAAGCTATTTTGGGAACAGAAAAGGTAGTTTGATGAAGAAAGTTCCTTCCGTATGTAGACTGAGCGGTAATTACAAGCTTACAAAACCCAAAGTGCGTCTCCCAGTTGCCAGGAGAACAGGTCTCGTTGCCCTTTGTGTGGAGCTTTGCCGTTAACTGTTAAATGCAGGTTAATTACAGCCCCCGGCAATAATAACTGTCACAAGACCAGATTAATTACAATATGGCAGCCGCTGCTTTCCCTCATTCACGGTTCCCAGAAAAGTTTTCACCTTCTCGTTAACATAATTATTCTCGCTGAATTGGATTTATGTTACTTAGAGAATTGGTGATGTAGGGGCCACTAAAACCTGGGGACGGTTCTCTTAACATTAGTATTAAAGGGTCAGTCTTTTTTTTTTTTTTTTTAAACCCCCCCTCACAAACAGCGCCACTCCTATCTTTAGTCTGGGTCTGGTTTTGCAACTTAGTCTCTCTTAATTGAATACTACAATATCAGATCCAGGCCATGGAAATGAGTAGTGCAATTTTTTTTATCCTGCTGGAAACAAGTGGAGTTATTGTCTGCGGGGGCCGGCATCGTACTCTTCTTGAAGGGCGGCCCTCAGGTCATTAAGGTTCTGGGGTACAGAGTTACGGCCTCAACACAGCAACTCCACTGATTCCATAGGTTTTCTATGGGATTCAGGTCTGGAGAAAGTGCAGCCGCTCCATTTGAGGTCCCCCAGTCTCAAGCAGCTGTTCCCTAATTATGTGACCTCGATGAGCTTGGAGCATTGTTGTCCATGAAGATGAAATTAGGCCGGTGTTGTTTATGCAGAGGCACAATGACTGGATTAATGATGTTATTGCAGTAGTAGGGGCTGTCACTGTACCATTCACAAAGTGTAGGCCCTTTATGTAACGACTAGACACACCGGCCTTCACTGTAACACCACCAGCACCAAAGGCTCGTCTGGTGACAACAGTGGCGATACACAGCGCTCTCCTTGACGTGTCCATCATTGGTGGCCATCATTTCAGCTCACTGTGAATAAACTTTCATAAGTGAACAGCACTGAGGTTACTGGTTCCTTGTCCAGTGTAGATGATACCTGCGCCTGATGATGTGGACAGGTATATAGATGACGCCTGTGACTGGTGGTGTGGTCATGTATGTAGATGATGCCTGCGCCTGGTGGTGTGGACAGGTATATAGATGAAGCCTGTGCCTGGTGGGGTGTTCAGGTAGGTAGATGATATCTGGTGGTGTGTTCAGGTAGGTAGATGATGATATCTGGTGGTGTGTTCAGGTAGGTAGATGATATCTGGTGCCTGGTGGTGTGTTCGGGTAGGTAGATGACGCCTGTGCCTGGTGGTGTGGTCAGGTACATAGATGATGCCTGTGCCTGGTGGTGTGGTAAGGTACATAGATGACACCTGCCTGGTCTTCAATAAAATGGCACAAGGGGAAATTTTGGCTTAATGAAGAGGTCATTGAGCTGATATCTTGATTGGTGTATGCACCGCCTCCAGTGTCATTTTATTAAAGACCTGCAGTCTGGCCACAGAATCACACTGTTGACTGGTTCTCTATAAATGTGCCTGGAATGGTGTGGCATTCATCATCCAGTTCTGCAGGTCGTTGTTCACAATGAAGCAGTCATCAGTGTGTGATGTGGCCAAAGGACGTCCACTTCTCTGCCTTTCTGTGACTCTTCCAGTCTCTCTGTGTCTCTGTACAACCTGCCCGTGACACTTTGTGATGCTCTAAGCTCAGTGGCCACTTCCATCTGAGAAGATCCTGCTTGAAGCCTCGCAATGGCGCGGTGCTGATGATCAATTGTTAGGTGTTGGTCTCATGATGTCAAAATGTGAACAGCAAGATGAGGGACTGTAAATACCAATTCTAACTGAACACATATTTATTGGGTGATTCATGGATCAAGCACCTGTTGTGAATTTTGCTATTAAGCTCCTTGTTACAGAACAGCGAAGTTGTGCAAAAAGTGCTGAAACATTGAACAGTTGGACATGAGCATCCAAAAGACTAGACAAGGTCACATTAAGGTCACCTGAAAAGGTTAGAGGGCATTTTAGGTCCATCCTGAAATGACACCCCAAAGCCAAATATCCTCAACTTTTTGTCAGTAGTGTACAGCGAAGGTAAATGCAGATAATAAATTACATAGCCAGGACTGTATCTCTATATACAGGGAAGAAAGTTTGTGCATGGAAAAGGATTCTTTACTGTAAGAGCTTTGACATTGTGGGAGACTCTACTAGCGGAAGCTGTTGTGGTGAATTGGATGAATTATCCATCCACAATAGATAGTTGTCAGCCAAACGATGGTTTGGCCAAAAGATATTTCCCCCGACTTTACTATACCCGCTTGTCCAAGCGCTCGTATGTTTTGCGTGAGCGAGCTGCTGCCAGTCTTCTCCGGTGGCGGCTTAACTCCAGAGACCACAAAAGATCAGCAGCCAAAATGCAACACACTGGATCCTTATCTTGCCGACCTTTCTTGACTACATTGGCTGCGCATGTACAGCAGCGGGCAGCCGATTCTGTCACGACAAGGAGATAAGAGCACCGCTTAGTGTCAGCGGAGGCTCTAGGATAGCCTTGTCCTGTCTGTAGTGGTTGCTTGCTGCACACAGGATCAGACAACATTGGGCAGTAGATGCTGAGAGTAGACGTGCGGACGCCCCCGGATAGCACTGTGCGTCTGTTGTGGTTGCTCGCTGCACACCACATCAGACAACATCGAGCAGTAGATGTGCGGACGCCCCTGGAGAGCCCTGTAGTGGCCGCTTGTTGCACACCATATCACATATCGGGCAGTTGATGCTGACAGTAGAGGTATGGACGGCCCCAGATAGTCCTGTCCTGTCTGTAGTGGCCGCTCACTGTACACAGGATCACACAACAGTGAGCGGATGCTGACTCGAGAGAGCAATGAGTGCATACACAATGTCAGTGTGTGCGGGAGCCCCCAGATAGCCCTGTCCTGCCTGTAGTGGCCACTGGCTGCACAAAGGATCAGACCACATTGGGCAGTCGATGCTGACAGTAGATGTGCGGACGCCCCTGGATAGCCCTGTCTGTAGTGGCCGCTCGCTACACAGCAGATCCCACATCATCGGGGAGTCGATGCTGACAGTAGACATGCGGACGCCCCTGGATAGCCCTGCCCTGTCTGTAGTGGCTGCTCACTGCACAGCGGTTCACACATCGGGCAGTCGATGCTGACAGTAGACGTGCGGACGCCCCCGGATAGCTCTGTCCTGTCTGTAGTGACCGCTCACTGCACAGCGGTTCACACATCGGGCAGTCGATGCTGACAGTAGACGTGCAGACGCCCCCGGGTAGCCCTGTCCTGTCTGTAGTGACCGCTCGCTGCACAGTGGTTCACACATCGGGCAGTCGATGCTGACAGTAGATGTGCGGACACCCCCAGATAGCCCTGTCCTGTCTGTAGTGGCCGCTTGCTGCACAGTGGTTCACACATCGGGCAGTCGATGCTGACAGTAGATGTGCGGACGCCCCCGGATAGCCCTGTCCTGTCTGTAGTGACCGCTCGCTGCACAGTGGTTCACACATCGGGCAGTCGATGCTGACAGTAGATGTGCGGACACCCCCAGATAGCCCTGTCCTGTCTGTAGTGGCCGCTTGCTGCACAGTGGTTCACACATCGGGCAGTCGATGCTGACAGTAGATGTGCGGACGCCCCCGGATAGCCCTGTCCTGTCTGTAGTGACCGCTTGCTGCACACCGGTTCACACATCGGGCAGTCGATGCTGACAGTAAGCGTTAATACTGGGGGAGCTGAAAACCTTTTGACTTCTGTCTACAGTAGCCACTTGCTGCCCACAGGATCACACAACCGCAGGAGATGGGAGTGTGCATTCTCACACTGTATACATGCTTGGATCCTGCCGGGCCAGAACATGCTCTCCCCTTCCCTGTCCTGTCAACATAGAATACCACAGCAGTGTGCAGCTTATGTGCAGTGAGAAACAGGTCAGGCGGAGTCAGAGAGCGCCTGCGCACACTGATAGTGTGAGCTTGTGGCTTCTGCAGTCTCTGTGCGTGCGTATTAGCCTGATGCCTCTCCTGTTTTTTAGCTTTACTGTAGAGACTGGGAAGGGATTGGCAGAGTCATCTCATTATGGAAGGATGAGGGATTTAATTACTTCTGATAATGGGCAATCATACTACCTATGCAGCTGGGTCAGCCAACTCTTCGAGGCCTTTTGGGGTTACCGTCCCCACACTTCTTCCACAGCTCCTCTTGATGGCCGGAGGCTAAGGTAAGACAAGTTTAGTAACTGTATCCACAGAATGTAAGCGGCTCCCCTCTGACTCCCTGGTTTCTATCCCTCTTGAAATGGTATTTATCTATGGACACTTTTTTGACCATTGACTTCCATTCAATGCAGCTGCCATAAAGCACACACTTCCTGCTGCACAACCTGTATAGACCATACAGGCAGTGACAGTGTCTCCAATATCTGATAGAGAATAATTCTGGCACACTTAGAGGATATATGAAAAAGAGAAACTCTTGGAATGCTTAAATGGTTTTATTTGTGCATGAGTCAAAAAAATGATGATAATTTATCCATCCAACGTTTCGACCATTTGAAGGTCTTTGTCAAGGACAAATTTATCTAGTATAACAGAAACATGTGCACCGTTAGTGCATGAAAAATATAAATCAACATAGCATAATCATAGCATTGGTTGTAACAACAATCTCTGATAACACCATTATAGCACATAACCAAACAAGGACATACATATGCTCATGAAATCCATGTATAGGAATACAATAAAAAGCCTAGCAAAGAAAAAAAAAGCAGCTCATGAAAAGTATACTTATCATTTAGCAAATGAGGGCAGTAGTGACCCACCTATATGGACAACTGTGTGGTGTATGTTCAATAATACGAAGACATCACCATGAAGTCAAAATGGACAAAGGTGCAATCCTATGTAGGAAACAAAATCAAATGAATGTTGTATACATAACGTACAAATATGCAGATCAGAAGAGTTTCATTCTTCTGCAATGCCTATATATAGGTGTGCCTTTCTCCACTTATACCTTATGCATTGAAGTAAATTGATGATAAATAGTAGTGACCTTTTTCCAGAGGGAATGAGATATAGACAATTCTAGATGCAAGTAGATATAAATATGCGTATTAGAATGATACATGGATTATCCTAACTATATGTATTTATGACAAAAGTGAAGTAATACACCATAAAGGAGAGTAGTCTACCTGAAAAAACTGTTTAGCTGTCAAAGGTAGATACCTGAGGGCATAAGAGAAAGTATCGTGTTTCCTTCACTGATGGTTTCTCAGTTGCCTCAGAAGAAAAGGAATGTTCTGAGCAAGAGAGTCACAAATACTTGCATTAACGTATAAAAAAGGGAGAAAAGACATATATAGTGACTTCTGTGTATTGTATAACAGACAGTAAGAAGGCAAAAACTACCTGAAAAATGCAGAAATAGTATACTGATACTTGCACTGAGGAGTGAGCTCACTAGCCCTTTCCTGTATCTAATACTTCAGGTATGTGCCTATATCAGCCTGCTATCTACATCCCATATACGATTTAATACTTATAATCATACATTTTCCATAGGGTCTCTTTGAGAACCCCATAAGGAGTCCTTTTCATTGTATGATCCTATACATGTTCACCTTTTTGGAACAATATTAAGGTAACACTGATACATTATCTATCTTATCACATGTACCTTATACTGGTTTTCTTATCCTGCTTGTAATTCCCGGTGTTCATATATTTTGTCCATAGCACTTATGTTACCCTGAGGCCATTGTGAATTCCTCAGTGCAAGTATCAGTATACTATTTCTGCATTTTTCAGGTAGTTTTTGCCTTCTTACTGTCTGTTATACAATACACAGAAGTCACTATATATGTCTTTTCTCCCTTTTTTATACGTTAATGCAAGTATTTGTGACTCTCTTGCTCAGAACATTCCTTTTCTTCTGAGGCAACTGAGAAACCATCAGTGAAGGAAACACGATACTTTCTCTTATGCCCTCAGGTATCTACCTTTGACAGCTAAACAGTTTTTTCAGGTAGACTACTCTCCTTTATGGTGTATTACTTCACTTTTGTCATAAATACATATAGTTAGGATAATCCATGTATCATTCTAATACGCATATTTATATCTACTTGCATCTAGAATTGTCTATATCTCATTCCCTCTGGAAAAAGGTCACTACTATTTATCATCAATTTACTTCAATGCATAAGGTATAAGTGGAGAAAGGCACACCTATATATCGGTATTGCAGAAGAATGAAACTCTTCTGATCTGCATATTTGTACGTTATGTATACAACATTCATTTGATTTTGTTTCCTACATAGGATTGCACCTTTGTCCATTTTGACTTCATGGTGATGTCTTCGTATTATTGAACATACACCACACAGTTGTCCATATAGGTGGGTCACTACTGCCCTCATTTGCTAAATGATAGGTATACTTTTCATGAGCTGCTTTTTTCTTTGCTAGGCTTTTTATTGTATTCCTATACATGGATTTCATGAGCATATGTATGTCCTTGTTTGGTTATGTGCTATAATGGTGTTATCAGAGATTGTTGTTACAACCAATGCTATGATTATGCTATGTTGATTTATATTTTTCATGCACTAACGGTGCATATGTTTCTGTTATACTAGATAAATTTGTCCTTGACAAAGACCTTCAAATGGTCGAAACGCTGGATGGATAAATTATCATCATTTTTCTTTGTCGCTCCATTGGGAGACCCAGACAATTGGGTGTATAGCTTCTGCCTCCGGAGGCCACACAAAGTATTACACTTTAAAAAGTGTAACCCCTCCCCTCTGCCTATACACCCTCCCGTGCCTCACGGGCTCCTCAGTTTTGTGCTTTGTGTTGAAGGAGGCACACATTCACTCAAGCTCCCATTTTAGTCAGCAGCAGCTGCTGATTGTATCGGATGGAAGAAAAGAGGGCCCCCACAGGGCCCCCGGCATGCTCCCTTCTCACCCCACTAAGTCGGCGGTGCTGCTAAGGTTGAGGTACCCATTGCGGGTACAAAGGCTGGAGCCACATGCCGTTTTCCTTCCCCATCCCTTAGAGGCTCTGGGAGAAGTGGGATCCTAACTGGTCATCCATTTACTGGGACCGGGCTCCCTCCGCAGCCCCTGTGGGAATCTGCCGGACAGGAGACTTGGTATCATCAGGGACAGGGCCCTGCATCTAAAGGTACTCTGTGTCCCCTTGGGGACGGTGCATGGAGCGTTTTTTGTCACAGACGCTGCAGCGGCTGCTGTATTTTTATGACGACCGGGACTACCGCGCCTGTTTGCCGGCCGCGGTATTAAATTTAGTCCCCGGCTTCTGCGGCCTAGTACCATATCTCCCGCCCCCGGGCCTGCCAGTCAGGGGTAAGGGCGGGACGGTCGACCTGACGTCGACAGTGAGGGCTGAAGCATACTTTAGGTGTCCTCCTCCCCCCTCACTAATCACTGTGGGGCACCAGATTCCCGCACTTTATTAGTCGCCGCCCACGGCTCCCTCCTCCCCTGAGAGCTCCGGCAGCCATTTTTCAAACACATTTGCTTTTGGCTATATACCCTCAGTGATCACTCTCCTAGGAGACAACAGCATGTCGTTCACAAGGAGCAAGGGTGCCAAGGCACAGGGTTATTTTGCAACCTGTACCTCTTGTGTGGCTATGTTACCTGCAGGTTCCACCTACCCTCACTGTGAGCAATGCTCGGGCCCTGTTGCACTCGCTCAGCCGGAGCCTCGGGCACTGGTGGGACCCTCGGCTCAGGTAGAACCGCCGGCTTCCCCTGTCCAGGTGGCAGGGACAGAGTTTGCAGTTTTAGCTGAGAAACTCTCTGAGTCGCTTTCACAATCCATGGCTCAGTCTATGGACAAATGGTCTGCTAAGATACTAGAAGCCTTGCAGTCCAGACCGGTCCTTACACAGGCCCCGGGCACTGCGGGATCATCGTCCCCAGGCCCCTCTCGGTCTGCGCCGCAGCGTGCTCCTGGGGTGGCACCTAGGCCTCACGGGGAGGACTCCGGCACGGACCGCAGTCCCAGACCGGCTAAGCGGGCTCGCTGGGAATCTTCCCCGACTTCATCACGCTGTTCGGGGTCTCAGCTTGAGGACTCTCTGGAGGATGAAGCGGAGGTCGCAGCTCAGGGCTCTGACCCTGACGTTGCTCTCAATCTTGATACACCTGAAGGGGACGCCATAGTAAATGACCTTATAGCGTCCATCAACCAGGTGCTAGATCTTTCTCCCCCAACTCCACCTATAGAGGAGTCGGCTTCACAGCAGGAGAAACACCAGTTTAGGTTTCCCAAACGTACACGGAGTGCTTTTTTCGATCACTCTTAGAGATGCTGTCCAGAAGCACAGAGCTTTTCCGGACAAGCGCTTTACTAGGCGCCTTAATGACACACGTTACCCCTTCCCCTCTGACGTAGTTAAGGGTTGGGCTCAATGTCCCAAGGTGGATCCTCCAGTCTCTAGACTGGCGGCTAGATCCGTAGTATCAGTGGCGGACGGTTCATCGCTCAAGGATGCCACTGACAGGCAGATAGAGCTCCTAATGAAATCCATCTATGAAGCCACAGGCGCGTCTTTTGCCCCGGCCTTTGCAGCCGTGTGGGCACTCCAAGCTATCTCAGCTTGTCTGTCTGAGATTAATGCGGTCACACGTACCTCTGCTCCGCAAGTTGCGTCTTTGACTTCTCAGGCGTCGGTATTTTCATCCTACGCCATGAATGCCGTCCTGGACTCTGCTAGCCGTACAGCGGTAGCATCCGCCAATTCGGTGGCAGTCCGCAGGGCCATGTGGCTACGCGAATGGAAGGCAGACTCTGCTTCCAAGAAGTTCTTAACCGGTTTGCCATTTTCTGGCGACCGATTGTTTGGCGAGCGATTGGATGAAATTATTAAGCAATCCAAGGGAAAGGACTCGTCCTTACCCCAGTCCAAACCAAACAGACCTCAGCAACGGAAGATTCAAGCGAGGTTTCGGTCCTTTCGGCCCTCAGACAGGTCCCAATCCTCCTTGTCCAACAGGCCACAGAAGGGCCAGAAGAACTCTTATGCATGGCGGTCTAAGTCACGTCCTCCAAAGACCGCCGGAGGCACCGTCTCCAAGGCGGCCTCCTCATGACTTTCGGCCTCCCCAAACCGCATCCTCGGTCGGTGGCAGGCTCTCCCGCTTTTGCGACGCCTGGTGGCCACATGTCCAAGACCGATGGGTGAGGGACATTCTGTCTCACGGTTACAGGATAGAGTTCAGCTCTCGTCCTCCGACTCGCTTCTTCAGAACATCTCCGCCCCCCGAGCGAGCCGATGCACTTTTTCAGGCGGTGAACACTCTGAAGACAGAAGGAGTTGTGATCCCCGTTCCCCTTCAGGAACGTGGTCGCGGCTTTTACTCCAACTTGTTCGTGGTGCCAAAAAAGGACGGATCATTCCGTCCCGTTTTGGACCTCAAACTGCTCAACAGACACGTGAGATCCAGACGGTTTCGCATGGAATCTCTCCGCTCTGTCATCGCTTCGATGTCCCAAGGAGACTTCCTAGCATCAATCGACATCAGGGATGCTTATCTCCATGTGCCGATCGCACCAGAGCATCAACGCTTCCTGCGTTTCGCCATCGGGGAAGAACACCTTCAGTTTGTGGCACTGCCTTTCGGCCTGGCGACAGCCCCACGGGTCTTCACCAAGGTCATGGCATCCGTTGTGGCGGTCCTACACTCTCAGGGCCACTCGGTGATCCCTTACTTAGACGATCTCCTAGTCAAGGCACCCTCCCGGGTGGCATGTCAACACAGCCTGACCGTTGCTCTGGAGACTCTCCAGAGGTTCGGGTGGATCATCAATTTCCCAAAGTCAAAATTGACTCCGACCCAATCACTGACTTACCTCGGGATGGAGTTTCATACTCTCTCAGTAATAGTCAAGCTTCCGCTGGACAAACAGCGTTCACTGCAGACAGGGGTGCACTCTCTTCTTCGGGCCCAGTCACACCCCTTGAGGCGCCTCATGCACTTCCTGGGGAAGATGGTGGCAGCGATGGAGGCAGTCCCCTTTGCGCAGTTTCATCTGCGTCCACTCCAATGGGACATTCTTCGCAAATGGGACAGGAGGTCGACGTCCCTAGACAGGAACGCCTCTCTTTCTCTGGCAGCCAAAACCTCTCTTCAGTGGTGGCTTCTTCCCACTTCTCTGTCGAAGGGAAAATCCTTCCTGCCCCCATCCTGGGCTGTGGTCACGACGGACGCGAGTCTGTCAGGGTGGGGAGCGGTTTTTCTCCACCACAGGGCTCAGGGAACCTGGACTCCGACAGAGTCCTCCCTTCAGATCAATGTTCTGGAGATAAGGGCAGTGTATCTAGCCCTAAAGGCGTTCCATCGGTGGCTGGAGGGCAGACAGATCCGCATACAGTCGGACAACGCCACGGCGGTCGCGTACATCAACCACCAGGGCGGCACGCGCAGCCGTCAAGCCTTCCAAGAAGTTCGGCGGATTCTGCTGTGGGCGGAGGCCACAGCCTCCACCATCTCCACAGTTCACATCCCGGGCGTAGAAAACTGGGAAGCAGACTTTCTCAGTCGCCAGGGCATGGACGCAGGGGAATGGTCTCTCCACCCGGACGTGTTTCAAGAGATCTGTTGCCGCTGGGGAACGCCGGACGTCGATCTCATGGCGTCTCGGCACAACAACAAAGTCCCGGCATTCATGGCACGGTCTCAGGATCACAGAGCTCTGGCGGCGGACGCATTAGTTCAGGATTGGTCGCAGTTTCGACTGCCTTATGTATTTCCTCCTCTGGCAATGCTGCCCAGAGTGTTACGCAAGATCAGGTCCGACTGCCGCCGCGCCATCCTCGTCGCTCCAGACTGGCCGAGGAGGTCGTGGTACCCGGATCTGTGGCACCTCACGGTGGGTCAACCGTGGGCACTCCCAGACCGACCAGACTTGCTGTCTCAAGGGCCATTTTTCCATCTGAATTCTGCGGCCCTCAACCTGACTGTGTGGCCATTGAGTCCTGGCTCCTAGCGTCCTCAGGGTTATCTCAAGATGTCATTGCCACTATGAGACAGGCCAGGAAACCAACGTCCGCCAAGATCTATCACAGGTCTTGGAGGATCTTCTTATCCTGGTGCTCTGATAAGGGTTTTACCCCCTGGCCGTTTGCCTTACCCACTTTTCTTTCCTTCCTTCAATCCGGAATGGACAAGGGTTTGTCTCTCGGCTCTCTCAAGGGACAAGTATCGGCGCTTTCCGTGTTTTTTCAAAAGCGTCTAGCCAGGCTTCCGCAGGTCCGCACGTTCCTGCAGGGAGTTTGCCACATAGTCCCACCTTACAAGCGTCCGCTGGAACCCTGGGATCTTAACAGGGTTCTAAGGGCTCTTCAGAAACCACCTTTCGAGCCGCTGCGGGATGTCTCTCTATCACGGCTTTCGCAGAAGGTGGCTTTTCTAGTGGCTGTTACATCGCTCCGCAGAGTGTCGGAGCTTGCAGCGCTGTCATGCAAAGCCCCCTTCCTGGTTTTTCACCAGGATAAGGTGGTTCTGCGTCCGGTCCCGGAATTCCTCCCTAAGGTGGTATTCCCTTTTCATCTCAATCAGGATATCTCCTTACCTTCATTTTGCCCTCATCCAGTTCACCAATGTGAAAAGGATTTGCACTTGTTAGATCTAGTGAGAGCACTCCGGCTCTACGTGTCTCGCACGGCGCCACTGCGCCGTTCTGATGCGCTCTTTGTCCTTGTCGCTGGCCAGCGTAAGAGGTCGCAGGCTTCCAAGTCAACCTTGGCTCGGTGGATCAAGGAACCGATTTTTGAAGCCTACCGTTCTTCTGGGCTTCCGATTCCTTCAGGGCTGAAAGCCCATTCTACCAGAGCCGTAGGTGCGTCCTGGGCATTGCGGCACCGGGCTACGGCTCAGCAGGTGTGTCAGGCAGCTACGTGGTCTAGTCTGCACACTTTCACGAAACACTATCAGGTGAATACCTATGCTTCGGCAGATGCCAGTCTAGGTAGGCGAGTCCTTCAGGCGGCGGTTGCCCACCTGTAAGAGGGGGCCGTTGTCGGCTCTTTTTATCGGGGTATTCTTTTACCCACCCAGGGACTGCTTTTGGATGTCCCAATTGTCTGGGTCTCCCAATGGAGCGACAAAGAAGAAGGGAATTTTGTTTACTTACCGTAAATTCCTTTTCTTCTAGCTCCTATTGGGAGACCCAGCACCCGCCCCTGTTCCCTTCGGGCTGGTTGTTCTTTTGTGTACACATGTTGTTCATGTTGAATTGTTCCTTTGGTTCATGGTTCAGTTCTCCGAACATCCTTCGGATTGAATTTACCTTAGAACATTTATAAGTTTTCTCCTTCCTGCTTTTGCACCAAAACTGAGGAGCCCGTGATGCACGGGAGGGTGTATAGGCAGAGGGGAGGGGTTACACTTTTTAAAGTGTAATACTTTGTGTGGCCTCCGGAGGCAGAAGCTATACACCCAATTGTCTGGGTCTCCCAATAGGAGCTAGAAGAAAAGGAATTTACGGTAAGTAAACAAAATTCCCTTCTTTTGACTCATGCACAAATAAAACCATTTAAGCATTCCAAGAGTTTCTCTTTTTCATATATCCTCTAAGTGTGCCAGAATTATTCTCTATCAGACTTGCTGTTTTTTCTGAGCACCTAATATACTACTCAGTGAGCCAGGAATAATCGTTTCGTAGTGTCTCCAATATGGCCGCCCCCACAGACAAATTATGTGAAAAGAAAAAAAAAGACACAATTCCTCTTCAAACTTGTATTCAATAACTGACGCTGAAATCACAAACATGAAAAATTCCTTGTAAGAATATGACAAGTGGCCACTGAGGTGTAAATGTGGTCTATCAGGGTGTCACAGTGAACTGCACCCCTGTTTCTCTTATGGTGCAGAACTCACCCTCCATGGTTCTGGGATCCTAGCTACTGGTATTGCTTCCATCAGCATTCAAATCCTAACCACACCTCACACCACACCCTGTCAGGCACACCAGTGGGTGGTCTAGCTGGAAAAGGGCCACCCGTTAAGGGGTCAGGCAGACTGGTGGGAGGGATATAGTCAGAACAATAGTAGCCCTCAGAGAGTGAGGAGCTGAGGGAGTTGTAGCTCCCTGGGAGACGTTGGCTAGGTCGCAGATGTGATGCCCTGGCGCTGCCAGGTGGTCACAGAAAAACATACATCCCACACCAGGTTCCATCAGCCACAAAACCCTAGCCACCCCCTCAGGGTAGGAAGGACACACCAGTGGGCAGGACCAGGCAGATTGGGAGTGCCCACCTAGGGATCTTGAGGATCCGGGGCGGGGCAACAAGTCAGTCTTGAAGTGAGTGTCAGAGTCCAAGTTCTGGTTGAGTCAAGTTGGAGTTCAGTGGAGAGCAGTTGAAGTTTGGAGTTCAAGGCTGAACCTAGTGAAGGGTAGCCAGGGTAGTGGCCCTGGTCTATTGGCCAGGTGGCAAACAGTGGACCATGTCCAAAGGCGATGGGAGTCTGGTTGTGGGAAATCCAGAGTAGACCGGGACAGGGTTGGAGCCCGTCGGTACCGACAGCGAAGATCCGGTCGGGAAACCCTGCACAGGCGGGGTACCTGGACCCCAGTTAGAAGACGGTTGCAAGCCCCTTCTCTAATTAACCAGGCCGAAAGCAAAGTTCCAGACGTTGTTCCAAAGTGTTAGCCCAGATAGAGCGAAACGGCAGCCCACTGCGGGGGGGGGATAGGGTAACCACAAACACCCACTGAGATCCCAAGGGTCAGTTTTCGTGGACACGTCTCCCAACCTGAACATACCGGGAGCGGACTTCCCCGTTCCATAAGAAGTCGTCCAGAATAGAAGGAAAATACCGAGTGCTGGAGGAAGGGACATTGGTACACCAGCCGGGTGTGGGAACCGAATACACCCGGATGCGGCAGCCGGCCACTGACACCTTGGTTTACCAGCAGACTCGTGTGCATTTATTCAAGCGTGAGTACACCAACACCCTCCGGTCCGGCCCGGTGCATCACCACCAACAGCCATCATCTCCCGTGTTCTGAACACTGAGCCCCGGGACATCCACCCCTACCCACGCAGGGGTTACCAGCCACCTGCCATCCCATCGCCCCCGGGTGCTCCCCAACAGCAGTGGTGGTACTCAATTTTACCACACACTGTGGGTGGCGTCACGAATTATCCACAGACAATCCCCTGTACATATTACGCCCCTTTTTATTTGAGTGTCCGCATGACCCCCGGGTCCGGAGACCCCTTGAGCCACTGCAGATCCAGATCCGAGCAGCCCGGCTGCTGACACGGGGGCGGTACACCTCAAAACCTGGCGTCACGAACAGGATTGTAACCCATCCACCTACCTGGTGGAAGTGTGCCTTGTTTTGAACTGTAAACGGTGCTCCGTTTGGAAATTTTTCGACAGCCGCCATTTTTAGGTGCGTAAAACAAGCCCGGCGTCTTCTTCCCTGGAAAAGGGCACGAAGTTGAAGCCCCGCCCCCTGGGAACGCGGGTGGAAGTCGGTGACTCCCCAGACAGGAAGCGCACAGGACAGTGGGTCCCGCGAGACTGCTGTCGAAAAACCAAGGTGGAGGACCGAAAAAGCGGCATATGACAAGAAGATAAATGGCAGGGACACCAGGACTTTGCCAAATCCCGTTTCTGGACAAGCAAGCGGCAGGATGTCTCAGGGGTCCGACAACCAGCAAGTGGCGAGGCCCGTTCCTGGGACCGCCGACTGGATTGAAGCGCAGACTGAGAGGATGTGTCGGAGGATCCAGGCCCAGGCGCATTTCCTCATGACGCGGTGGACCACCGAAATGAAGGGCCTAGCTGCAGCTGTCTGGGCGCGCGAGTTGGAGATGGCCTCGGAGGAGCGGGTAAGCGGTGACCCACTCCCCCATGTTTCCCAGGAACCAGCTGTAGCGGCTGAGGGGCCCGGCCTGCACCCATCCGCCACGTCGCCTCCCTCGCCACCCGTGTCCACGGCCAGCACCCCGATCGGCCCTCTACCCCAAATAACGGCAGCGGAACCCGTCATGTCTACCGAAGAGGTCCCAGCCATGGAGACCTCGGGCCCTGCCTGAAACCCTGCTCCGACACCCATCCCGGTCCCGCGCCGGACCGCAGTCCGGAAGACATCCCCTCTGGCCCCGAGCCAGGCCACAGCATCAGTGATGTCACCCCCAGCCCCGAGCCTGGCCGCAACAGTGATGATGTCGGCTCTGGCAGTCCGCCCAGCTGCAACGGAGGCTGTGCCCGACCAGAAGCCACCCACGGCAGCAGCGCAGGTTGCTACCCAGTGCCCGGTCCCAGCTGTGGGGCAGCCAGGATGTACCTGCAGGGAAGCAGAGAAGGCCAGTGAAGCCTGGGGCCCTCGGCAGAATGAGAAGCTGGTTGTAGCCGGCAACGAGGGCATCCGTGTGGGCCAAGTCCCTGATCAGGAGGAGCGTGGAACCCGTGCCCCGTACTGGGAGCGACAACAGCGGCAGCTGAAACAGGAGATTGCCCCCCAGGAAAGCGAAAAGTAGAGGTGCTGGCGCGCACCTGTCAGGAAAAGGACAACCTACAGCAGGCTACCTTCCAAGTGCAGGGCCCGACCTACTGAGGGCAAGTCCGCCACTTTAACCCCTAAAAGGGATGGGGGTTTATCTACGAGCCGTGACTGGATTCAGAGATGTTTGTGTCCCGGAGGGATGTGGCCCCTCACCTGCCGACTGGCCATCCAGACAGGAATCTGGAACCCGGGGACATGGTCAGTTACACCCGACACCGTGGGGAGCGGGGGTGGTTCGCCCTTGAAATAAAGATGTGTCTGGTGGTGAATGAAACCCCCTGCCTCGCCTCCCACAGTTTCTTGCATGAAGATAAAGAGTAAAAGGTAGCGGTTCCCCGGCTACCTGTTAAATTGTTACAGTTTATCCCCGTTTCCATTTATAATCATGGACCAAGACCTCAGGACTGGTGAGGTCACCCCAAAAACTTTCTTGGGTCCTGTAAATACCCTTACCTACCTTCTTGTTACTCCTCACCCTGCACAGCCTCTGGAGAGATAGATTGGAGGAAGGGCCTGCGGTGGAGTAGGCTGAGGCCCAACCACTAATGAAACCAGTGGCTAACCTCCAGGGCAAGGGTCCCCGGACTATGGGCCCTTGAGATGGACTGCCGGGTAAGGAACTTTTTACCCGGACCGTACAGGCATTACCTGAAACATCTAATTAACCAGGCCGAAAGCAAAGTTCCAGACTTTGTTCCAAAGTGTTAGCCCAGATAAAGCGAAACGGCAGCCAACCGCGGGGGATAGGGTATCCACAAACACCCACTGAGATCCCAAGAGTCAGTTTTCGTGGACACATCTCCCAACCGGAACATACCGGGAGCGGACTTCCCCGTTCCATACGAAGTCGTCCAGAATAGAAGGAAACTATAGAATGCTGGAGGAAGGGAAATTGGTACACCAGCCGGGTGTGGGAACCGAGTACACCCGGATGCGGCAGCCGGCCACTGACACCTTTGTTTACCAGCAGACTCGTGTGCATTTATTCAATCGTGAGTGCACCAACACCCTCCCGGTCTGTCCCGGTGCATCACCACCAACAGCCATCATCTCCCGTGTTATGGACACTGAGCCCCGGGGCATCCACCCCTACCCACGCAGGGGTTAACATCCAGCTGCAAACCCATTTCCCCCGGGTGCTCCCCAACAGCAGCGGTGGTACTCAATTTTACCACACACCGTGGGTGGTGTCACAAATTATCCACAGACAATCCCCTGTACATATTACGCCCCTTTTTATTTGAGTGTCCGCACGACCCCCGGGTCCGGAGACCCCTCGAGCCACTGCAGATCCGGATCCGAGCAGCCCGGCTGCTGGCACGGGATCGGTACACAGACGGTGGTTTGGGACCTGAGGAGTCAGAGACCCGGTCGCAGGGTATTGGAGAAGGGTGCCCAGACTTAGTTCTGGAGAACGGTCGGCACTGGAAAGTCCAGTAACCAGACCGGTACCAAGCACGGCAGGGTACAGGACCCTAGATCAGGGAGTAGCTTCACGCAACCTGATAATTCACCTGTGGAGGATAGTCTCTTTATGGACTTTCCCCAAGAGCTCAGAGATCGAAGGCACCAACACAACGAGGGGGATAGGCTTTCCAGCTTATTCGGCCCACTGAAATCCCAAGTGTCCGCCATTGAGAGCACAGCTCCCCTATTCAAGTATAGGGAGTGGCACCCTGACTGCATCAGGCCAAAGTGTCACTCAGAAACATCTATATACATGTGCATGGAGGCAGGCTCCGGACCACTAAGCAATACCAGTGGGAACAGATTTCCGGACGAGCTCCCCAGAGTGGCAGCGACACTCAGAGACTTGGTTTACTCCTGTGTCAGAGTCTGCTTAATGGTCACACCAACATCCACACTGTGTCCTGCCTGCCCGCATAGCCTGCAACCACGCTACCCTCCATCTATATCTCCAGAGTCCTGGGGTCTCCCCTACCCGTGGACGGAACACCATCTGGCTGCCCCACTCCATCTCCCCCAGGTACTCCCATCGGCAGCGGCGGTACTCCCCTTACCGCGAACCACGGATGGCGTCACGAACACTTATCCCCTGTAAATAACCCCCTTACATTTTCAAGTGGCCGCAAGCCCCTTGGGTCCGGAGACCCTCGAGCCACAGCAATCCCGGATCCGAGCAGGGGCGGCACATAAACCTGGCTCAGTAAGTAAGGGGTTAAGGGCGAGATGCTGAGCTGTGAGACCCCTGACTCCGCCAGCAGAGCAGCCCTCATTTTCCGGTATAGTTGGCCCTTAGTATGGCAGATCTTATGTCACATTATAACGGAGCTTAACCCGGTGTCATGTGAAGCCTCCTGTGGTGAGACGCTCGCGAGGAGACTCCTCATTGGGGACGTGTTGCAGGACATGGACTCCCGCCGTTTATTACTCTGCAGGTCGCTGATATTCCTGTGTGCGCTCGTCCTGTAGATGTCACCGGAGTGAAGGCGGCTCCAGCAGTGTCCGCGGAGCTCCATGTACCGGTGACTGCTGATTACATGTCCCTGTGCTGCCCGGGAGGCCGTCACCGAGCCACACACCGGAGCAGCACGGGGAAGAAGGGAGACTGCGGGGACCGATATCTACAGAATATGGGGAAAAGACATTACTGACCCCGACAACAGCACAATACTATATACACAGAGGACTACAACTTCCAGCATCACCATAATACCGTCCTATTATACTGTATACACAGAGGACTACAACTTCCAGCATCAACATAATACCGTCCTATTATACTGTATACACAGAGGACTACAACCCCCAGCATCACCATAATACCGTCCTATTATACTGTATACACAGAGGGCTACAACCCCCAGCATCACCATAATACCGTCCTATTATACTGTATACACAGAGGACTACAACTTCCAGCATCACCATAATATCGTCCTATTATACTGTATACACAGAGGACTACAACCCCCAGCATCACCATAATACCGTCCTATTATACTGTATACACAGAGGGCTACAACCCCCAGCATCACCATAATACAGTCCTATTATACTGTATACACAGAGGACTACAACCTCCAGCATCACCATAATACCGTCCTATTATACTGTATACACAGAGGACAACAACCTCCAGCATCACCATAATACAGTCCTATTATACTGTATACACAGAGGGCTACAACCCCCAGCATCACCATAATACCGTCCTATTATACTGTATACACAGAGGGCTACAACCTCCAGCATCACCATAATACCGTCCTATTATACTGTATACACAGAGGACTACAACCTCCAGCATCACCATAATACAGTCCTATTATACTGTATACACAGAGGACTACAACCTCCAGCATCACCATAATACCGTCCTATTATACTGTATACACAGAGGGCTACAACCCCCAGCATCACCATAATACAGTCCTCATACTGTATACACAGAGGACTACAACCCCCAGCATCACCATAATACAGTCATATTATACTGTGGACCCCCAAAATTAGCATGATTTTTAAATCTCTTTTTATAGTATTTTTTCTTTTGTGTTTATTTTATTGTATTTTTTTTGTTTATCTTTATGTTTTTTTGTGTTTTTTTTTAATATTTTATTGTATTGTTCTGTTGTATGTTTTTTTTTTTTTTTATATATATATTTTTTTAGGATTTGTACCTGTAGAAATATTGAAATCTTTATGTGAATAACAAGTTATTGCCTTGTTTACTGACATTTCCCCAAGTGCCACTAGGTGGCGGTATGATAAAAGTGAATTTGTTTTTTTTTTCTCTTTTCCTGGCTGGTGAAATGATTATTTGTGGACGCTGTGTACACGGCTGTTGGTGCAATGCTGGAAACATCGGGATACATTTCCTAAAATTTTGAGCGTTGCAGAATACAGACATGAATATCATACCTTAGATTTTGGAAATATTCGGCTAAGTCCCATTCCTGCACCATTTACCTAATTTATTCTATTTTTATTGCATTTTATTGCTTTTTTTTATCCCATTATTTTAAACCATTTTATTTGTTTATAAAACGTCCTGTTTACTCAGTAATTTTAGCTTAAACTTTAGGTCGTGTTCACACATATCAGAAAATCGTGGCTGAAAAAAAAAACTGCATCACATGAACACGGCCTTATTTATAAGAATTACATATATTTTTACTGCATTTCTGCAACAAAAAACACATATTTCCCTATTCTTATCATTCACAAATGTGCAGATGTAGCAGAGTTAAGTTTATTTGACATAAAACGTGCGTCAATCTCCTGTCATCTATGTAGAACAAGAAAAAATACTTTATATTAGGATTGGAGTTGCAAGTAATTTTATTTTATTTTATGGTGTTATTTTTTTGTTTAATTTTAATTTATTTCATGTTTTAATTTTTCAGTGTGTTTTTTTGTTGTAATATTTTATTGCTTTTTTAGTTATATATATATATATATATATATATACATATTTATATATATATATATATATATAAAAATACATACACATATAAATCTAAAATAAAAAAATATATATGTACATATATATATATTTATATATGTGTGTGTGTATATATATATATATATATATATATATATATATATGTCTATCTATCTATATATATATATATATATATATTTATTTTTTAATTTTTTTTAGTTTTTGCACCTGGGAATATATTGAAATATCTATGTGAATGCCAGGCTTTAAAAGTTATTACCTATGACTCAGAGTGTCGCTATTTGGGCGCCACAAATGCGTCCACCAAATGCAAAATGTACATTAGGAAATCCATTCTATGCTCCATTCACCCTCAGGACAAGATATTGTTGTTCAGATTGCACCCATCTAACCTTGAATTAATAAACAATTGCATTACGTGAGAACCAATCCCGTGACCAAATGGCTACAAGAAGATGCAGCCCTGATCAGAGACAGAATTTACGGCTGTTTTATGTCCAGGAAATGTCTTTTCTTATTACAGTATTTCATTTATCTTTTCTTCTCCATCCGACCCAGACCACCACGATAACTTCTCCCAGTTGTGACATGTTGGTTTTTGCCCTCTTTATATTTAGCACGTGGTGCCTAAGTCTGATACTCAATATTTGACGGCTCCTGATTGATCCTTTCAGACTGCACAGATATTAGTGATTTTAATTAAAAAAATACACTAAAAAAACTCCTCTGAAAATCTGAAAAATACATACATTTTTGCCTTTATTTTTTTGTTTTACTTTTTTTTTTTTTATTTACTCTTGATCTTAACAAGTAAATGACCAATCTATTTATTTTTTTTAAAGCAAATAATGCCTTCTAATTTATTTTTTTTTAATTTAGTTTTTGATTTTCCCAACATCTTTAGTTTATCGAATAATATTTATGGTAGTGTTACACATACAGGTTTGTTTGAGAAAAGTCACTGTAGTTTTGGAGTCAGCGGAAGGACGTCCCATTAATTCTGAATTCACTCCTGGAATTTGGTTAAAAAAAAAACCCTGTAAAAAAAAAAAATATAAATAAATATTTTTTAAATGCAGTTTGTAAACCAGACTTTAATTTTCTGAGGAGTAAGTTATGGAAAATGGATTCATTATTTGCTATAATTTTTTGTAATTGGACAGTCGACAAGTACAGGTTTTTGTATATTTCCTGTATTTATTTGTTGTGCAAAATATGTTTCCCCGAGAAGTGACTAAAGATATTGACTATGGTGAGGGCAGAGACATGTAGTGGGCACATAGCAATCTCACTATTGCTTGTCACGGGTGACAGTCATGTGGTTTCTGGCAATAGAAGGTCACAGCGTCTGGCTGCACAAAATGCTTCCTGACTTTCCATGGTTCCTGCTGTTAGTATTCATTGTACTAGGTAGCTTTCATGCTTGATTTTCATCTCTTCCTCTTTAGGACCCAGCAGAGCTCTCCTTCTGTTTAGCTGCTGATTATCAGTATTCTCCATGCGCTTAAATTCTCCCATCTTCCCTGGACTTTTGCTGGTGATATTATTCCGTTCATTCAGCTCTGGTTGCAAGCAGGTGGCTTGTACTCATCTGTGGTTTCGTTGCTGAATCTTTGTTGAATTTCTACCTGAGTCATCTAATGATAATTAGTTCATGCATTTTCCCCCATGTGTCCCCTCCTTGTGTCTTCTATAGTGTTTAGTGGGGGTGACGAAGAGCTTTTCTCATCCGTTCCCTATTTAGGGTCCAGCACTAGAGATACTTAAGGTCAGATATCTAGCTCGGCGCATAGCTAGGGTGGTGAGGGACCCCAGGGACCAGCGGTAGGTTTGGTCAGGGGTCACCATCCTCCCCTTCCCTTATCTTTTGCAGCTTACTTGGTACTTCCCCGTACCTAGCGTGACATTGCTTTTTGCCATGCAGACTAATATTAGAAGAAAAGTGAGTCCTGTCTCCAATACTGCTGGAGACAAGATAGGCAGGTGCCACGCCGGAGATGGGAGGACCCCCGGCGACAAAGGGTACACCAGGGAAACAATACAATGGAAGGCCCTCATCCTAGGGAGAGAGGAGTGGGGTTACCTCCTAACACTCGCCTTAGCCTGAACCCTGCACTCCCTAGACGGGTCCTTCACCCGTGTCCTGTCACATACCTAGACCCTCGCTGGCCCTAAACTTTCCCTGACTAGTGAAGGCCAGCGAGACACTACAATAAGACAGTACTAGGAAAGGTAAGACAAACGGATGGGGAAAGACACAACAAAAAGCTCTGTTTGGTTTCTTCAGTAGGAAACTTCACAACTGCAATTGAAATAATACCACAGCTATGCAACAAAGTGCTCCTTCAACATGGACAGCATAGGTATGAGCTATAGCCGGCATAAGGAAAAGTGAAGAGCAGATGTTTATAGCCGAAGCAAGTGGCTGCAGCTGAGCTTACAACTACCTGTTAGATCACTTCAGGATAGAAAAGAACCATAACCCCTTCAACGCCAGATTTTATTAAATAAACGCTAACTCACGGTATATGGTGAACGGACACTAGAGCGGATCTTCGACCCACAACTCTCTGACCTTCTGATCCCAGATCCCTCCAGGATCATATTAGGCTGTGACACATTTGTGACCGCAGGATGAGCATCATAGTGGAGAGAGATGAATTTGGGCGACTTTGGGCCTCATGCGACTTCTAATATGAACAATCTGTTCACCTTTACCTACAAATGTAATATGTGTCCCAGTCTTGGGTTGCTTTTGATGTGCAGGACTTCAGTAATCATCAGCGTCGTCTCCATCCATAATTCTGGGGTCTTCAGTGATGAGCAGAGACCACCCCGGTGACGGCCGGAGATGTCAATCACATGTCCTTTTTTTTGTATGTTCTTCACACTATCAATAATATAGGTGTTAAGTTATCATCTCAGACACGAGCGCAACAAGAACAGCAATTTTATCTAAGTGCTTATAATTTTCCCAGGTGTAAAACTGTAATCTGCATAATGAATGATGTGATGCATCCAGCAAACACATTGCAATGCTCAGGAGATCAGGAATTTCCGATTGGCTGCTCTTTATGCCATTTGTGACAATTGACTTTCGCCTCCGCTGAGATTGGGGTTTGTGTGCAAGAAGTGTGTCTGGGGTTTCTCTAAAATCTAAAAAATTCTTTCTTAGGACTCCCATATATTGGGCATATGTCACCTGTACACTGGGCACACAGCACCATACATGTACTGTCTCAACTCAGCACACGCATGGGCACATACACTCTCCACACAGTGGACTCAGGCTACACATGTGCCTTCCATAACGGCGACACATGCCACACAAGCATCATTCACCCACTACTCACCCACAGGACAGCTGACCACTTTTCAGTAGCTGAACCTTGGAAAAATCCCAGTATGCTAAAATAAAGCACCGCCCCTGAGGATCTAGGACACGCCCACATCACAATAATCCACAGCCATTTAGCTATTTTTTTTTTAAGATATTGCTGTCCAGTTCTTTGCCTGATTTTGTATTTCCTCCTTCAGTAGCTGAACCTTGATAGAATCCCTGTATGATAAAAAAAGCTCCGCCCCTAAGGATCCATGACAAGCCCACATCACAATAATCCACAGCCATTCAGCTATTTTCTTTAGATATTGCTGTCCAGATACCAGTTCTTTGCCCAGTTTTGACTTTCCTCCTCCAGTAGCTGAACCTTGGTAGAATCCGTATATGCTAAAACAAAGCACCGCCCCTGAGGATCTAGGACACACCCATGTCACAATAATCCACAGCCATTCAGCTTTTTTTTTTTTATTATTATTATTATTATTTTTTATTTTTTTTAGATAATCCTGTCCAGAATCCAGTTCTTTGCCTATTTTTGGCTCTCCTCTTACAGGAGCTGAACTTTGGTAGAATCCCTGTATGCTAAAATAAAGCACTGACCCTGAGGATCCAGGATACGCCCACATCACAATAATCCACAGCCATTCAGCTATTTCTTTTGTAGATAATCTTGTCCAGACTCCAGTTCTTTGCCTAATTTTAACTCTCCTCCTTCAGTAGCTGAACCTTGGTAAAATCCCTGTATGCTAAAAAAGCACCACCTCTGAGGATCCAGGACACGCCCTCATCACAATAATCTACAGTCATTCAGCTATTTTTTTTTTATTTGATAATCCTGTCCAGACTCCAGTTCTTTGCCTAATTTCGGCTTTCCTCCTCCAGTAGCTAAACCTTGGTAGAATCCCTGTATGCTAAAACAAAGAACCGCCCTTGAGGATCTAGGACACACCCATGTCACAATAATCCACAGCCATTCAGCTATTTTTTTTAGATATTCCTGTCCAGACTCCAGTTCTTTGCCTAATTTTGGCTTTCCGCCTTCAGTAGCTGAACCTTGATAGAATCCCTGTATGATAAAACACAGCACCGCCCCTGAGGATCCAGGACACGCCCACATCACAATAATCTACAGTCATTCAGCTATTTATTTTTTTTTTAGATAATCCTGTCCAAACTCCAGTTCTTTGCCTAATTTTGGCTCTCCGCCTTCAGTAGCTGCACTTTGATAGAATCCCTGTATGCTAAAAAGCACTGCCCCTGAGGATCCATGACACGCCCACATCACGATAATCCACAGACATTCAGCTATTTTTTAGATAATCTTGTCCAGACTCCAATTCTTTGCCTAATTTTGTCTCTTTCCTCCTCCAGTAGCAGAACTTTGATATAATCCCTACATGCTAAAACAAAGCACCGCCCCTGAGGATCCAGGACACACCCACATCACAATAATCCACAACCATTCAGCTATATTTTTTTAGATAATCTCGTCCAGACTCCGGTTCTTTGCCTAATTTTGTCTCTTTCCTTACTGTAGGAGAATAAATTATGTCACTCCTTTGGGGCCACAGCTGCACAGACTGCATGATTGCAGCTGATCTCATGTTATTAAGGACTTTAGTTAAAGGATTATTCCCAAAATAATAAGGCATCCCCTCCCCAGAGCATAAAGAATAGCTTGCTAATTGCTGAGGCACGAATTGCAGGGACCCCCAGTAATTTAAGAATGGGGCTCTGAAACCAGGCTCTCCAGAACCCGATCATGATTGGACCACATGTGCCCATGCTCGACTTCCACCATAATTTTTGTCTATAAGACTGTTGTACAGCGCTCTCCTAGTTCTCGGGGCTTAGAAGCCTTGAGCTCAGAATTGCAGGGTATTCCAGAGGTTGGAACCCCAGTAGCAGCAAATTATCCCCTATACAAAACCAGTCTTTGCATCATTTCTGTTAAATTCTATGTAGGATACTAACTTATAAAACTCCCATCTCCATGGCCAATTTGCATTCACAAATGGCACTCAAAATAGCGCCACCCTTACCTTTTGGCTGTCTGTGGTACTGCAGCACACTGAAATTAATTAAACCGTGCTGCAGTACCACGTACGGACTGTAGCCAAGGGTGGCGCTGTTTTCTTTCACAATAAATAATTAGAAATGACTATGCATTTGAGATTTAATGGCGTTCATGTTCATGCCAAATAAGTATCAGCTAAACTTCTCCAGCTTAAACTTTCGCAATGTAAGCGAGGCTTTTTTGTACCTTTTCTTGTTTAATTGCCGCCCTCCTCTCTGCTTGTTCCCTGTTCGTGAACGAAATTAGAATTTTTGTCAATAGTTGTTTGTGTTTTGTTTTTACCTCCTTGATAGTTACTATTGAATCCTCAATCAGAACAGGTGAATTAGCAGCCTAATTGTGGATCTATATATAAGGTGCCCCCGCGGCTCGGCTCAGCGCCTCTGCTGCGTGACCTTTCGCTGCCTATTATTACGCTCTGTTTGCTCTCTTTAGGCATTTATTCTAACAGGTTGAATGTGCGTTTTTCCCGTCGGTGTTATCATAGACGCTGCTTCAGCATTTTCTCCAGCATATTTTACATTGGCATTGACTGGGAAGAAGTTGGAGGTTTAACATCTCTGAACTCCGTTATGCTGACTTGCTATTTAAAAAAAAAAATAAAAAAATTAGAGTTTTTGATTTATGATTCGTCTGCGGCTCCCGGAGAAATGAAACTATTATTAATAATGAAAAATATCTCATTTTTATCTCTGCTGAGCCCAAAGACTGAACAGCAACATATACCAAAATATGTGTTTATGCAGTATGTAATTATATATAGACGCCGTTGCCCAGGATAGTAACTATCTCTGTCTCTCTGTCTCTTTGTCTGTCTCTTTACCTGTCTGTCTTTCTGTCTCCTTCCCTGTCTGTCTCTTTCCCTGTCTGTCCCTTTCCATGTCTGTCTCTTTCCCTGCCTCTGTCAGACTCTGTCTGTCTGTCTCTGTCTGTCTCTTTCCCTGGCTGCATTGTGACACGCCAACATTCTTCTGAAGCTCAGGCTGTATTGTGGCTCCCAGCTTCATTGACTTTACTGTAAGCAGGTTGGTGAATAACTGTAAAGCGCAGGGTTAAAATCTCCCCTCAAAACATAGTCTATGACGTTCCCAGAGTCAAATGGGGTGTCTGTGCAAAACTTCGTGATTGTACATGCAACGGTGCTGATTTCTTTAGCGGACACACACACACACACACACACACACACGTTTATATATTAGACTAGCCGTAGTAGCCGGGATAGTAACTGCCTCTCTGTCTGTCTCTCTCCCAGTCTCTGTCTGTCTGTGTCTGTCTCTATCCCAGTCTCTGTCTGTCTGTCTCTCTCCAAGTCTCTGTCTCTTTCTCTATATTTCTCTGTTTGTCTTTGTTTCTTTCCCTGTCTCTTTCCTTGTCTGTCTTTCCCTGTCTGTCTCTTTCCCTGTTTTTGTCTCTTTGCGTCTGTCTCTTTCCCTGTCTCTTTCACTGTCTGTCTCTGTCTGCCTCTTTCCCTGTCTGTGTCTATGTCTGTCTGCCACTGTTTCTTTGACTGTCTGTCTCTCTCCAAGTCTCTGTCTCTGTCTCTTTCTCTATCTCTTTCTCTGTTTGTCTTTGTTTCTTTCCCTGTCTCTTTCCTTGTCTGTCTTTCCGTCTGTCTCTTTCCCTGTTTCTGTCTCTTTGTGTCTGTCTCTTTCCCTGTCTCTTTCCCTGTCTGTCTCTGACTGCCTCTTTCCCTGCCTGTCTGTGTCTATGTCTGTCTGCCACTGTTTCTTTGACTGTCTGTCTCTCTCTCTGTCTCTTTCTCTGTCTGTCTTTTTCTGTCTTTCTCTATCCATCTCCAAACCAACATCATATTACATCACACATAAGTTTCTTATACTAACAATTTATTTTGTTCCTATTGCAACCAATTCCAGTTTCAATTAATAACATGTAGCTCGCAGGTCCATTGACTTTAATGGAGGTAGGTTTTTTGGAGAGTAACTGTAAGGCGCGGGATTAAATTTTCCCATCAAAACATAGTCTATGACATTCCCTGAGTCACTTGTAATAATCTAGTTGCTGCCTTTGAACTGACTCTAAGTTCTGAATATCCTTTTTAAAATGTGGAGCCCAAAACTGAATCCCATATTCCAGATGTGGCTGTAACGACTGCCTGGAGCCACAGACTCAGATGGGCTGTAACGAGAGGCCAGAGGAAAGCCGCTCACAAAGCAGGACCCTGAGAACTCTGCAACCCTTTAACCCCTATACAGGGTTTGGAATTACACAGATCACTGCCTGTGGTAGGCTGTAGTCCATGGTAGTCAGGCAGGGTCAAAAACCAGGAAATGCTAAACAGGAACAGAATCAGCAGGCAAGGACGTAGTGAGGCGACAAAGCAGAGGTCAAATCCGGGACTGGCAGCAAGGTACAAAAATGACAGGCAGGAGTGCAGTCAGAAAACAAGCAGAGGTCAGCGCAAGGGAATAACTATACAAACAGAACAGGAACCAGGAATACAAAACTATCTCTGGCAGTGGTCACATGACAGGAGGGGGAATAAGAAGGAGTGTGGTGTCTTCTCATTGGCTGTAGCTCAATGATGGTTAACTTCAGCTGCAAGACACACGCCACCTACAGTCAGCCAGTGGTACTGCAGGTCCCAGGGAAACCCAGCTTAGTGGATGAGCAGAGCCTGCACCAGCAGAGCTACTGGCACTGACTCCTCTTCCATCACCAGCACTATCCACGGTGGGAACACGGCGTCGCCTGGTGATCGGAGCAGAAGTTGCAGAAGCGGACTCCGGGTGGCATATGACAGTCGCCTGACAAGTAATTTATAGAGGGGTAACAATACGTTGGGATCACGGGATCTAATCTCTCTTTTTATACACCCTAAAATCTTGTTTGCTTTTGTAGCTGCTGCCTGACATTGAGTGCTGCTGCTCAGATTACTTGTAACCAGAATCCTTAAGTCTTTCTCCTGTTCTGTAGTCCCGAGTTTACTTCCATTTAATGTATACGCAGTTATAGGATTACTCCGTCTTAGGTGCATTACTTTACATTTATCAACATTAAATCTCATTTGCCAAGTATCTGCCCATTCTGACATCTTATCCAGATCTTTTTGGAATATTGTACTATCAAGGTCAGTTTTTAATATCCTACATAGTTTGGTGTCATCAGCAAAGACTGACACTTTACTATCAATCCCATCCAAAAGGTCATTAATCAAGAGATTAAAAAGGATCGGTCCTAGTACAGATCCCTGCGGTCCCCACTGCTCCCAGTTCAGATCCCTGCGGTCCCCACTGCTCCCAGTACAGATCCCTGCAGTCCCCACTGCTCCCAGTACAGAGCACTACGGTCCCCAGTACTCCCAGTACAGATCTCTGCAGTCCCCACTGCTGACTATAGCCCATTTAGAGAATGTACCATTTATGACTAGTCTTTGTTTCCTATCTTTTAGCCAATTCCTTACCCATCTGCCTATAGTTTCCCCTAGTCCCGGCTTCTGGAGCTTTAGTATAAGGCTATTATGTGGTACAGTATCAAATGCCTTTGCAGAGTCCAAGTAAATCACATCAGCTGCATTACCAATATCCAGGTTTGCACTTACCTCCTCATAGAACCCCAACAGGTTGGTTACACATGACTTATCTTTTTTTAATTCATGCTGGTTATCAGTTATTATATTAATCTTTGCCATATATTTTTGCATGTCATCTCTTAAAATGAAAAACTTTGCACACCACTGATGTCAGACTTACCAGACAGTGGATGCCTGGATCTACCCTCTTACCTTTCCTAAACATCGGTGCCACATCAGCCATTCTCCAATCCTGAGGCACCAACCCTGTTACAAGCAAGTCTAAGAAGATGAGATACAGCGGTCTGTCAATTACTGAGCTCAATTGCCTCAATATTCATGAATGAATGCAATCTGGCTCGGGAGATTTGTCATTGCTTCATTTGCTCATACACAGGCGTACTTCTTCTTGTGTTAAATTAGTTATATCAAGTGGCAAAATTTGGTTTTTGCTTTGTCGAATGATCCCTAGAATAGTCAGTTCCTTGGTAAACATGGATGAAAAGTGCCTGTTTTATATCTCAGCCTTTGCTTTGTCCTCTATAATTATCCTATTATTTTCTTTTAAGGGACTGATACTATCCTTTGTTTTCTTTTTCGCATTGATGTATTTATAAAATGTTTCGGGGTTTGTCCTTGGCGATTTGTGTTTCAGTAGCTAATCTTGCTTGCTTGATTTTTTTTTTACATTTCCTATTGATATCTTTCATACTCCTGAAATGCTATTTCTGTATTCTCAGTCTTCAAGCTTTTGAATGCCCTTTGTTTTGTTTTTTTATTATACTTTGTACAGTCTTACTTATCCATAGTGGATATTCCTGGACATTTTACTACCAGAGGGTATGTTTTTATTTACAGGACTCTAGTAGTATATCCTTTAAAATTCTCAATTTATATTCGGTATCTCCAGTTACCATAACATTGTCCCAAACTACATGATTAAGCTTTTCCCTTAATTTGTTGAAATCTACTGTACTTTCCTAAAATTCCAGGTTTTAGCATTTCCCCTTTCAAATGTTCTATTGAATATTAGACTATGTTGTGGTCTCTTGTGCCCAAGTGCTCTACATAGGTTGCAGTCCCCCCAATGTCATCATTGAGCACAGGTCTTAGGTGAGATTTGATAAATATACACACCCCTCCACCTTTTTTGTCTTTCTTGTCCTTTCTGAATGTAGTATAACCCTCTACGTTTGTCACCCAGTCATGGTTCTCATCCAGCCAGGTTTCCATAATGTCCACCACATCGTAAGCCGTGTTTGACATAAGAGTCTCCAATTCATTAATTTTGTTTTCAAGACTTCTTGCATTTGCCAGCAGACATTTAATACTATTAGCACATTTATCACTTCTTGCATTTAAAAAAAAATTGGCAGCATACGGGGAATTCACACAAATGTGAGAACTTGGCTTAAGGGAGGTTGTTTTTCACCCAACAGAATTACTCCAAGTCACACAGAACAGATACAGAATAATATTCCATCCAATGACAACTGATGTCTCGCCTGATTAGAGTCATTTTCTGATGTGTCTTCTCCATCTGGTCAGACCTTCACGACGACATCTCTCAGCCACGACTTGTCTTGTTACACTGATCCCTGCAGCCCTGAAAATAATGTTGCCTATATTGTGTACATATATATATATATATATATATATATTTTTTTTTTTTCTCCTTTCCCCACACGGCACCCCTGAATACAAATATGTACCCACCATTACCATACCATTTAACACCCAACGTTCAACATATAAATGAACAAACCAGAACTGTGCCCGCCATTACTTATAATTTCCGAGGTCCATTAAATATTCTATATTTTCTATAGCCAGTGCAGGGTCCAGCAGCTGACATTAGGTGGCCTGCCATGGTTCATGATGATACACACATCAAGCTGAAATTGTTGCTGGTGTCGACAGGTTCCCCTCCATCTCTGGGCCCTGGAGCAGCTGTGCCAGTTGTATTTCCGCCCTTTGTGTAGGTTCTACTGATTTTATCTTTTCACCTACTTGTTATGGTACCCTCTGCTATTACACTCTTGGTATGGTGCCCCAAAAGTATATAAAGTTAGGGGGCATATTGAACCCCAGAGAAGGAAGATCCTCCCTGAAGAAGCGTGGAACACGTAGCGAAACGCGCGTTGGTGGTCCTCTGATCCGGTCCGGGGGAACTTTATGGCCTAAGAATTTTCCTTAACAGCCCCTTATTGCACTAGCACTTTAGGTAAATATGGTTTCCTTGTTTGAGAATTAGCATACATGTCTCTATTATCCCCTATTGGTATATAAATGATTTGATATCCACCTGATGAAGATATTGTGTATATCGAAACGCGTTGTGGCTGATAGAAAACAATAAATTCTAAAAAAAAAATTATCTAATACTGTGGCCTCCTTCGCGCTCTATCAGACCGTGCCTCTATACTTTACTGCTGATCTTCCCCTCTGTGGGTTCACGGCAAGAGCTGCTTGCTACGGAGGTCAGATTACCAGAGACGCCCAGTGACATGTCAGGTGACCAGCTCTTCAGGAATCTGCTTCCCTGGATGGACATCGTGGGCTAACAGGTCAGAAGAGCTCTGACACCACACTCCCGTCTTATACCGTGGTTGTGCGAGGGCTGCAGCACCACATCAGGTGAGCAGTTTCTTTTTCTCCTCCTCACCGCTATCTCCCAGACCCTTCACATGCGCTCCCTTGTTTAATTTTTATCCCCTATTGGCATGGCATTTGTAATATGGGAATTTTTTTCTTCATATGTACCATTTTTGCATTAATTGACTGTATCATATAATATTTGGAAACCTCTTTTCCTATGAATTGGCCATTTGTTTCCTCTTTTCCACTCTCCTGCGGTTGTTTTTAAATTTTTTACATTGTGCCTGTTTGTTTAATCAATACATTTGTCTGTTTTTTTTCTGCACAAATTACGCTCCTTCTCTTGTGTTCAATATGTAATCTCAAGTAGTGCATACACCGGCCTAGCTATAGCAAGCCTAGTCTGGTGAAATTATGGTTAGCCCATTTATGAGAAATTTGTTGTTAAAATGTTAGGGGGCACCATACCAAGTATATAACATCAGGGGGCGCCATAACAAGTATGTAACACCAGGGGACGCCATAACAAGTATGTAACACCAGAGGACACCATAAGAAGTATGTAACACCGGGGGACACCATAACAAGTATGTAACACCAGGGGGCGCCATAACAGGTATGTAACACAAGGGGGCGCCATAACAAGTATGTAACACCAGAGGACACCATAAGAAGTATGTAACACCGGGGGACACCATAAGAAGCATGTAACACCAGGGGGCGCCATAACAAGTATGTAACACAAGGGGGCGCCATAACAAGTATGTAACACCAGGGGGCGCCATAACAAGTATGTAACACCAGGGGACGCCATAACAAGTATGTAACACCAGGGGACACCATAAGAAGTATGTAACACCAGGGGACACCATAAGAAGTATATAACACCAGGGGGTGCCATAACAAGTATGTAACACCAGGGGGCGCCGTAACAAGTATATAACACCAGGGGACGCCATAACAAGTATGTAACACCAGGGGGTGCCATAACAAGTATGTAACACCAGGGGACGCCATAACAAGTATGTAACACCAGGGGGTGCCATAACAAGTATGTAACACCAGGGGACGCCATAACAAGTATGTAACACCAGAGGACACCATAAGAAGTATGTAACACCAGGGGGCACCATAACAAGTATGTAACACAAGGGGGCGCCATAACAAGTATGTAACACAAGGGGGCGCCATAACAAGTATGTAACACCAGGGGGCGCCATAACAAGTATGTAACACCAGGGGACGCCATAACAAGTATGTAACACCAGGGGACACCATAAGAAGTATATAACACCAGGGGGTGCCATAACAAGTATGTAACACCAGGGGACGCCATAACAAGTATGTAACACCAGGGGACGCCATAACAAGTATGTAACACCAGGGGACGCCATAACAAGTATGTAACACCAGAGGACACCATAAGAAGTATGTAACACCAGGGGGCGCCATAACAAGTATGTAACACAAGGGGGCGCCATAACAAGTATGTAACACAAGGGGGCGCCATAACAAGTATGTAACACCAGGGGGCGCCATAACAAGTATGTAACACAAGGGGGCGCCATAACAAGTATGTAACACCAGGGGGCGCCATAACAAGTATGTAACACCAGGGGACGCCATTACAAGTATGTAACACCAGGGGGCACCATAAGAAGTATATAACACCAGGGGGTGCCATAACAAGTATGTAACACCAGGGGACGCCATAACAAGTATGTAACACCAGGGGATGCCATAACAAGTATGTAACACCAGGGGACGCCATAACAAGTATGTAACACAAGGGGGCGCCATAACAAGTATGTAACACAAGGGGGCGCCATAACAAGTATGTAACACAAGGGGGCGCCATAACAAGTATGTAACACCAGGGGATGCCATAACAAGTATGTAACACCAGAGGACACCATAAGAAGTATGTAACACCAGGGGGCGCCATAACAAGTATGTAACACCAGAGGACACCATAAGAAGTATGTAACACCAGGGGGTGCCATAACAAGTATGTAACACCAGGGGATGCCATAACAAGTATGTAACACCAGGGGACGCCATAACAAGTATGTAACACAAGGGGGTGCCATAACAAGTATGTAACACAAGGGGGCGCCATAACAAGTATGTAACACAAGGGGGCGCCATAACAAGTATGTAACACCAGGGGATGCCATAACAAGTATGTAACACCAGAGGACACCATAAGAAGTATGTAACACCAGGGGGCGCCATAACAAGTATGTAACACAAGGGGGCGCCATAACAAGTATGTAACACAAGGGGGCGCCATAACAAGTATGTAACACCAGGGGGCGCCATAACAAGTATGTAACACCAGGGGACGCCATAACAAGTATGTAACACCAGGGGACGCCATAACAAGTATGTAACACCAGGGGGCGCCATAACAAGTATGTAACACCAGGGGGCGCCATAACAAGTATGTAACACCAGAGGACACCATAAGAAGTATGTAACACCAGGGGACACCATAAGAAGTATATAACACCAGGGGGTGCCATAACAAGTATGTAACACCAGGGGACGCCATAACAAGTATGTAACACCAGGGGACGCCATAACAAGTATGTAACACCAGGGGACGCCATAACAAGTATGTAACACCAGAGGACACCATAAGAAGTATGTAACACCAGGGGGTGCCATAACAAGTATGTAACACAAGGGGGCGCCATAACAAGTATGTAACACCAGGGGGCGCCATAACAAGTATGTAACACAAGGGGGCGCCATAACAAGTATGTAACACCAGGGGGCGCCATAACAAGTATGTAACACCAGGGGACGCCATAACAAGTATGTAACACCAGGGGACACCATAAGAAGTATGTAACACCAGGGGACACCATAAGAAGTATATAACACCAGGGGGTGCCATAACAAGTATGTAACACCAGGGGGCGCCGTAACAAGTATATAACACCAGGGGACGCCATAACAAGTATGTAACACCAGGGGGTGCCATAACAAGTATGTAACACCAGGGGACGCCATAACAAGTATGTAACACCAGAGGACACCATAAGAAGTATGTAACACCAGGGGGCACCATAACAAGTATGTAACACCAGGGGGTGCCATAACAAGTATGTAACACCAGAGGACACCATAAGAAGTATGTAACACCAGGGGGCACCATAACAAGTATGTAACACCAGGGGACGCCATAACAAGTATGTAACACCAGAGGACACCATAAGAAGTATGTAACACCAGGGGGCGCCATAACAAGTATGTAACACAAGGGGGCGCCATAACAAGTATGTAACACAAGGGGGCGCCATAACAAGTATGTAACACCAGGGGGCGCCATAACAAGTATGTAACACCAGGGGACACCATAAGAAGTATGTAACACCAGGGGGCACCATAGCAAGTAGGTAACACCAGGGGCACCATAACAAGTATGTAACACCAGGGGGCGCCATAACATGTATGTAACACCAGGGGACACCATAAGAAGTATGTAACACCAGGGGGTGCCATAACAAGTATGTAACACCAGGGGGCGCCGTAACAAGTATATAACACCAGGGGGCGCCATAACAAGTATGTAACACCAGAGGGCGCCATAACAAGTATGTAACACCAGAGGGCGCCATAACAAGTATGTAACACCAGGGGACACCATAAGAAGTATGTAACACCAGGGGACACCATAAGAAGTATGTAACACCAGGGGACACCATAAGAAGTATGTAACACCAGGGGACACCATAAGAAGTATGTAACACCAGGGGACGCCATAACAAGTATATAACACCAGGGGACGCCATAACAAGTATGTAACACCAGGGGACGCCATAACAAGTATGTAACACCGGGGGACACCATAAGAAGTATGTAACACCAGGGGACACCATAAGAAGTATGTAAAACCAGGGGGCGCCATAACAAGTATGTAACACCGGGGGACACCATAAGAAGTATGTAACACCAGGGGACACCATAAGAAGTATGTAACACCAGGGGGTGCCATAACAAGTATGTAACACCAGGGGACGCCATAACAAGTATGTAACACCAGGGGGCGCCGTAACAAGTATATAACACCAGGGGGCGCCGTAACAAGTATATAACACCAGAGGGCGCCATAACAAGTATGTAACACCAGGGGACGCCATAACAAGCATGTAACACCAGGGAACGCCATAACAAGTATGTAACACCAGGGGGCACCATAACATGTATGTAACACCAGGGGGCGCCATAACATGTATGTAACACCAGGGGGCGCCATAGCAAGTAGGTAACACCAGGGGGCACCATAACAAGTATATAACACCAGGGGGCACCATAGCAAGTAGGTAACACCAGGGGGTGCCATAACAAGTATGTAACACCAGGGGGCACCATAACAAGTATGTAACACCAGGGGGCACCATAACAAGTATGTAACACCAGGGGGCACCATAACAAGTATGTAACACCAGGGGGCACCATAGCAAGTAGGTAACACCAGAGGGCGCCATAACAAGTATGTAACACCAGGGGGCACCATAACAAGTATGTAACACCAGGGGGCGCCATAACAAGCATGTAACACCAGGGGGCGCCATAACAAGTATGTAACACCAGGGGGCACCATAGCAAGTAGGTAACACCAGGGACACCATAACAAGTATGTAACACCAGGGGGCGCCATAACATGTATGTAACATCAGGGGGTGCCATAACAAGTATGTAACATCAGGGGGTGCCATAACAAGTATGTAACACCAGGGGGCGCCGTAACAAGTATATAACACCAGGGGGCGCCGTAACAAGTATATAACACCAGAGGGCGCCATAACAAGTATGTAACACCAGGGGGTGCCATAACAAGTATGTAACACCAGGGGACGCCATAACAAGTATGTAACACCAGGGGGCGCCGTAACAAGTATATAACACCAGGGGGCGCCGTAACAAGTATATAACACCAGAGGGCGCCATAACAAGTATGTAACACCAGGGGACGCCATAACAAGTATGTAACACCAGGGGGCGCCATAACAAGCATGTAACACCAGGGAACGCCATAACAAGTATGTAACACCAGGGGGCGCCATAACATGTATGTAACACCAGGGGGCGCCATAGCAAGCATGTAACACCAGGGGCATCATAACAAGTATGTAACATCAGGGGGTGCCATAACAAGTATGCAACACCAGGGGGCACCATAACAAGTATATAACACCAGGGGGCACCATAGCAAGTAGGTAACACCAGGGGGTGCCATAACAAGTATGTAACACCAGGGGGCACCATAACAAGTATGTAACACCAGGGGGCACCATAACAAGTATGTAACACCAGGGGGCACCATAACAAGTATGTAACACCAGGGGGCACCATAGCAAGTAGGTAACACCAGGGGCACCATAACAAGTATGTAACACCAGGGGGCGCCATAACATGTATGTAACACCAGGGGACATCATAACAAGTATGTAACACCAGGGGGCGCTATAACAAATATGTAACATCAGGGGGTGCCATAACAAGTATGTAACACCAGGGGGCACCATAACAAGTATATAACACCAGGGGGCACCATAGCAAGTAGGTAACACCAGGGGGCGCCATAACAAGTATGTAACACCAGGGGGCGCCATAACAATTATGTAACATCAGGGGGCGCCATAACAAGTATGTAACACCAGGGGGCACCATAACAAGTATATAACACCAGGGGGCACCATAGCAAGTAGGTAACACCAGGGGGCGCCATAACAAGTATGTAACACCAGGGGGCGCCATAACAAGTATGTAACACCAGGGGGCGCCATAACAAGTATGTAACACCAGGGGGCGCTATAACAAGTATGTAACACCAGGGGGCGCCATAACAAGTATGTAACACCAGGGGGCGCCATAACAAGTATGTAACACCAGGGGGCGCTATAACAAGTATGTAACACCAGCGAAGCAGCTCAAGAAATTGCAATTTTTTGCCAAAAATCTCAAAATAAAAAATAATTTTTTATAATAAGTACAGTTTGGAATGTTTAGTGCTGTAGTGCACATTTGGTGCTGCTTTTTGTTTTTTCTTCATTGAATTGGTCGGTGGTTGACCTCCACCTTGCTTTGCACCCCAATTTGGGATGTATTCCATCTGTCTGGATTTTGGCGGTTGGTGACTGTTCACATTAAGTCATCAGGCTTTGTCCACAGGCTATTTATTTCATGCAGCATTTGCTTGGACCTGTCCCGCCCACAGCCATGACTCAGTCATGGGTACGGGATTGAAATAGACCAGGTGAGTGCTGCTAAGAGCAGTTCTACTATTCATATGTGAGGCCGTATGGCACATTTTATAAAAATATTTTAGTGTAGGACTGCTTCAAATGAGTTTTGCCGTGACGTGGCGAAGCAGCTCAAGAAATTGCAATTTTTTGCCAAAAATCTCAAAAACTTTTTATAATAAGTACAGTTTGGAATGTTTAGTGCTGTAGTGCACATTTGGTGCTGGCTTTTTGTTTTTTCTTCATGTAATACCAGTGCTCACCATAACAAGTATGTAACACCAAGGGGCACCATAACAAGTATGTAACACCAGGGGGCGCCATAACATGTATGTAACACCAGGGGGCACCATAACACGTATGTAACACCAGGGGGCGCCATAATAAGTATATAACACCAGGGGGCGCTATAACAGGTATGTAACACCAGGGGGCACCATAACACGTATGTAACACCAGGGGGCACCATAACACGTATGTAACACCAGGGGGCGCCATAATAAGTATATAACACCAGGGGGCGCTATAACAGGTATGTAACACCAGGGGGCGCCATAACAAGTATGTAACACCAAGGGGCGCTATAACAAGTATGTAACACCAGGGGGCGCCATAATAAGTATGTAACACTAGGGGGCGCTATAACAGGTATGTAACACCAGGGGGCGCCATAACAAGTATGTAACACTAGAGGATGCCATAACAAGTATGTAACACAAGGGGGCGCCATAACAAGTATGTAACACCAGGGGATGCCATAACAAGTATGTAACACCAGGGGGCGCCATAATAAGTATATAACACCAGGGGGGCGCTATAACAAGTATGTAACACCAAGGGGCGCCATAACAAGTATGTAACACCAGGGGGCGCCATAACAAGTATGTAACACCAGGGGGCGCCATAACAAGTATGTAACACCAGGGGGCGCCATAACAAGTATGTAACACCAGGGGGCGCCATAACAAGTATGTAACACCAGGGGGCGCTATAACACGCATGTATAGCTGTGTAACTGCTTTACAGACGCATTGGGGTCATTCCAAGTCTTTCACTATAGGAAGGTATGACATGGGATGGAATTGCTGTGGATTTTTCGGAGTTTAGCACATTCTCTCGATGTGGAAAGTCCCTTCGCCGGTCTGGTGAGGTTATTTGCTTGTTCCCCACTGGTTTTTCTTGGCCATCACAGGCTGCAGCGGTCACAATGTTAGTTGGGTCCCGGTCCCCGTTATTGTCAGCCCCGTATTTCACTCCTCATGTAAATGCGTCTTTTCCTTTAATCCGCCGGTTACATAACGTCTCCGGAGCGCTGCCTGCCCGTGTTAGTTCCTCAGCTCTTCTTAAAGCGGAGAAAACTGTAACTTGTGTTGCTTAGTGACAAGAAACAGATTAACTCTGCAAATCCCAATTTTTTTTAAAAGACTAAAACCGTGGCGGAGCTGCTGATAGTGACCAATCAAATTGGAGAGGAACCCGAAAATTGTTTTAATCTAGCCAGACCTGTTCCAATGACTGACACCCTTCTCTCCATGTTTTGAAAACCCAAATTCCACCTCATCTCCGAAAAACCCGTAAGACCCCGCATCTGCACAAAATCTCTCAGAGACTCCAATATTGGGGTAGCCCAGCTTAGGATCAGCGCTTACAAGCTCTATTGAAAAGAGCTTGTAAGCTCTGCGCTCCTTGCCTAAAAAAAACGCAGAAAACGTGAGAAAAACCCACAGACGTTTAACCCATAAAATGACAATAAAAATTACTATACAAATACCAACACTGATATTACCGCAATATGGTGACCATATAGTGGTAGATACCAGTCCTGCAGAATGTATAAAGAGATTGACTTACAGCTGATGTTATTTCTTGTAGAGTTGTTCACTTTCCCGTCTTTTCCATCTGGACCAGACCGCCATGACAAATTTTTCCAGCCATGAGAAATGGGGCAATGCTCCCCTATCTTACAGACCCCTAATTGGCCCCATGGACTGTGGTACGCCATTTATTTCCCCTGAGTTAACCATTTACAATTAAAGGGAATCTGTAATCTGTTTTTTTGCTGTGTATTCTGACAAAGCATTATATGGGAGCAGAGACCCTGATTCCAGCGATGTATCACTTAGTTTACTGAGTGCTCGCAGTTGTAATAAAATCAGCTGCAGATCTAGCAGAGCTCAGAATGCTGAGCTGTGTATAACTCCATCCACATTACTCTACAAAGCAGTAGCGGGGGTTGGACTAGAAGGCACAAGACACCTAGTTTGTAGTGATAATTTCCTACTGGTAAAACACTGTATTGAAACAGCAGAACACAGCCCAGTAAGTGACACATCACTTTAACCAAGCTCTCAGCCCCTACATCAGATTACATAGTAAAAACCTGCTGACAAATTCCCTTTAATAATGCCTTAAATAGCTCATCAAAAGTAATACTGCCAACTCTGTATCTTATAAAAAAAAATAATAGCGCCCCTCCCCACAAAATAAATAGATAAAATAAACATTTACAATTTTGTCCAAAAGACTGGCACAATTTTTTTTTTTTGCAGTTTGCTGCTTCAGTTCTTTTAGCAACAATCTGCAGTAACTCTAGATTGTTATGAAGAATGATCAGATCTGATCTATAGCAAAAAATTCCTTGAAAATGATCGTAGTTTTCGTTTTATAAGACGCGCTGGAATATAAGACGCACCCCAAAATTAGAAGAAAAAAAAAAGGTAAAGAAAATAGCGTCCTTCTTATAATCTGGTGCTGTCTCACCGCAGGAGTGGCAGTCGTGGTGGAGTGGGGTCACAGGAGGCAGGGGCGGTGCTGGAGTAGAATGATGCTGCAGGCAGTGCGGGGGGGGGGGGGTCCCAAATGTTTGCTGCAGGTGCTGTGTGGCAGGAGCATCCAGAAACTGTCAGCGGTGCGGGCTTCGAATAAATGGCTTCCGAAGTCGACACGTGTGCAGATTGAGCTATCAGCTCAAAGATGAGCCAAGATCTCATCTGCGCATGCACCGCTTCCGGGCGCCATTTTCCTTAAGTCCACTGCTGGGAGATTAACGGACCAGGACCAGAGGTGGTGCGTGCGCAAATGAGACCTTGAGCCGAGAGCTCCATCTGCGTATGCGATGACTTCAGAAGCCATTATTTGAAGCATGCACTGCTGAATTTTTCAGAATGGCCCCTGCATCAGCCCAACATCAGCATCAGCACCGCCCACAGAACAGCGCACAGCCCGCAGCATCGCCACTGCCTCCTGTGATCCCTCTCCACCACCCCCCGGTAAGCTATCTTCAGATTATAAGACACATCCCTCATTTTCCTCCCAAATTTTTGGGAGGAAAAGTGCGTCTTATAATCCTAAAAATACAATAACAATCTCAAATACCCAATTTCACTGAATTTTAGTCCTGTTACAAAATGACCTGCAGAGAAAGTGTTAATGAGGACAAGGCAGCTGACAGCGCTTTTGTCAGGCTGATTGGATTATAAAAACAGACTGGTTGCTTTAAGGCCACGTGCACACATTAAGTATTTGGTGAGATTTTTACCTCAGTATTTGTAATGCAAAACCAGGAGTGGAACAATCAGAGGAATAGTATAATAGAAACACGTACACCACTTCTGTATTTATTACCCACTCCTGACTTTGGCTTACAAATACTGAGGAAAAAAACTCACCAAATACTTAACGTGTGCACATGGCTTTAAAGCAACCAGTCTGTTCTTATAATTCAATCAGCATTACAAAGTGATGTCAGATGCTTTGTCCTCGTTAACACTTTCTCCTGAGGTAAAAAACTTTCCAGATACTCAACATGTGCACGTGGCCTAAAGGGGATTGGTGCGTGAAATCATCATCATCATCTTCTTCTGTTTACCATAGTACGAAACAAATGCAGTCATAATTGCTTTGTATCAAAAGGGCTTTACAGGAAAGGACATTGCTGCTCATAAGAGTCCTCCTAAAACAACCATTTATCCGTGGCCTGAAAAAAGGAATGGTGCCTTAAATCATTGTCTTCTTATGTTAACCATAGTTACCTTCAAGGAAACAAATCCAGTCATAATTGCTTTGTATTAAAAGGGTTTTACAGGCAAGGACATTGCTGCTTATAAGATTCCTCCTAAAACAACCATTTATCCATGGCCTAAAAGGGATTGGTGCTTGAAATCATCATCTTCTTCTGTTAACCATAGTTACCTTCAAAGAAACAAATGCAGTCATAATTGCTTTGTATCAAAAGGGTTTTACAGGCAAGGACATTGCTGCTTGTAAGATTCCTCCTAAAACAACCATTTATCCGTGGCCTGAAAAAAGGAATGGTGCCTTAAATCATTGTCTTCTTATGTTAACCATAGTTACCTTCAAGGAAACAAATGCAGTCATAATTGCTTTGTATTAAAAGGGTTTTACAGGCAAGGACATTGCTGCTTATAAGATTCCTCCTAAAACAACCATTTATCCATGGCCTAAAAGGGATTTTTGCCTGAAATCATCGTCTTCTTATGTTAACCATAGTAGAAAACAATTGCAGTCAGAATTGCTTTGTATCAAAAGGGCCTTACAAGAAAGGACATTGCTGCTTATAAGAGTCCTCCTAAAACAACCATTTATCCGTGGCCTAAAAGTGATTGGTGCTTGAAATCATCATCTTCTTCTGTTAACCATAGTTACCTTCAAGGAAAGAAATTCAGTCATAATTGCTTTGTATCAAAAGGGCTTTACAGGCAAGGGCATTACTGCTTGTAAGATTCCTCCTAAAACAACCATTTATCCGTGGCCTAAAAGGGATTGGTGCCTTAAATCATCGTCTTCTTATGTTAACCATAGTTACCTACAAGGAAACAAATGCAATCATAATTGCTTTGTATCAAAGGGGCTTTAGAGGCAAGGACATTGCTGCTTGTAAGATTCTTCCTAAAACAACCATAAATCGTTAATTGAAAAAGGAGCTGCCAGCAGTGGAGCTTGATGATTTTAATGCCCAAGGACTTACTGTGAGGCAGAACTTTCCTCAGACAACCATTAATAACCTTATTTATATGTGCACGTGACCTAAAAGGGATTGGTGCTTGAATCATCGTCTTCTTCTGTTAACTATAGTAGGAAACAAATGCAGTCATAATTCCGTTCTATCAAAGGGGCTTTACAGGCAAGGACATTGCTGCTTGTAATATTCCTCTTAAGACAACCATAAATTGACAATTACAAAAGGAGCTGCCAGCAGCGGAGCTTGATAGTTTTCATGCCCAAGTGTATTCAGTGGGGCAGAACGTTCCTAAGATGACCATTAGTGTAGAAAGGGGGGTGGGTGCTACAAAACAGAGAGCGGTGGGGCCGGGAGCCCATAACTCCCTGCTCTACTGCAGGATATAACCATATCGGCGTCCTCGAAGATGGAATTGACGACGTAAATAAATAAAAATCACACCAAGGTCATCACAAAAGAAAAGAACTTTTATTTCTCATCGATATAAAGCCATGTAAAATGTTTGTGTCTCCTTTAATATTTCAGTGATTTTTTTTTCCCCCCCAAAACCTGGAAGCTGCATTTATACATGAATATAAAAGAAGGGTCCAGAGAAGCCGCAGAATAGGTCACGACATGGTAACTCCTTCCTGACGCCTCCTCAGTGATGTCTCCTAAGACTATTGCTCTTGAATATTGTCTCCAATATCTTTTGGCAAGAGAAGTAAAATGAGTACAAGTCGGCACAGATTTCCGGGGGTCCGGGCGAGCTATGGTGGAGCATGCAACAGGTTTATATTGTATTGCAAGCACTAAGAACACCAGTTCCCAGATCAATGTCATTATACCTAAAATAAACCCCTATACAAGCCAGGGCCCCCATCTACACAAAGCGAGGCGGCCATTTTGATGCTAGGTTACATAGTTGGATATGGGGCATTTTAGGCCTCATTTGTATATTCCCCCCCATCTCTGAGGTAAAAAAATATTGGAACCACCAGAATCTAATATTTTAAAGCCCAATCTCCTACACAATATCTTTTTATACGTTTATGTCTTAGTCTTGATTTTGTTTCTTAATCTTCGGCCATCTTCTTCTGCCAACTGTAATGTGAGTGGTAGGGACCTGAAACAAGTCTGTTCATCCTGAGGGGCAGTCTCTTTTATTGTCATCTAGAAACCTCATAACTGGCAAATTTCACTAACATGGAGCTGCACGGGTTGGTTATATAGGACTACTAATGGTACAGGCATAACAAAATATATATATATATGACAGGCAAAGGGATTTTATGGGCTCTCTAATGCACCAAGACATAGGTGTGACTTCAGCCTCTGCAGTGGCTATAGTTATATCCTTATACAATTAATTTTCAATGGAGCTAGGCTTTAAAAGAAAAGAATCCTTTCTTATTTAAGCAGCTAGCTAAGCCCTCCAGGGAACAGCATAATCCTTAATTTCATAGGCAAAAGGGCCTCTAAGGCACCAGGACCTAAGTGCGACTTTAGCCTCCGCACCTGGTAAGGTATATACCTCTATATGTTTTTTTCAGTATAGCTAAGCTGTAAAAGAAAAGAATCCTTTCTTATTTAAGCAGCTAGCTAAGCCCTCCAGGGAACAGCATAATCCTTAATTTCATAGGTAAAAGGCCCTCTAAGGCACCAGGACCTAAGTGCGACTTTAGCCTCCGCACCTGGTAAGGTATATACCTCTATATGTTTTTTTCAGTAGAGCTAAGCTGTAAAAGAAAAGAATCCTTTTCTATTTAGCAGCTAGCTAAGCCCTCCAGGGAACAGTATAATCCTTATTGTCATAGGCAAAAGGCACTCTAAGGCACAAGGACCTAAGTGTGACTTCAGTCTCTGCACTAGTTATAGGTGTATACCTCTATATGTATTTTAAGTTGAGCTAGGCTTTAAAAGAAAAGAATCCTTTTGTATTTAAGGAGTTAGCTAAGCCCTCCAGGGAACAGTATAATCCTTAATTTTATAGGAAAAAGGCTCTCTATGGCATCAGGACCTAGGCACGACTTCATCCTCCATACCAGGTATTTCTAGTGGCGCTAGGCTTTAAAAGTAAAGAATCCTTTCCTATTTAGGCAGCTAGCTAAGCCCTCCGTGGAACAGTATAATCCTTAATTTCATAGGCAAAATGCCTCTATGGCACCAGGACCTTGGCGCAACTTCAGCCTCCGCACCAGGTATTTCCAGTGGAGCTAGGCTTTAAAAGAAAAGAATACTTTCCTATTTAGGCAGCTAGCTAAGCCCTCCGTGGAACAGTATAATCCTTAATTTCATAGGCAATAGGCCCTCTAAGGCACCAGGACCTAGGTACGACTTCAGCCTTTGCACCATATATAGGAAACCCCTATAATATGTATTTTCTGTGGAGCTAAGCTTTAGAAGAAAAAAAAAAAAAGAATCCTTTCCTATTTAAGCAGCTAGCTAAGCCCTCCATGGAACAGCAAATATTCTCAGTATTCTCTAATCTTATGGATAAAGCACTTTTTGGGCACCAGGACCAGCAACGTCAGCCTATTTACTGGTTATAGATATATACTTACACAATGTCTTTTCAGTGGAGATAGGAAAGGATTCTTTTCATTTAAAGCCTATTTCATCAGTAAGCTAAGCCTTCCAGGAAGGAGCCTAATCTTTCATTTTATAGGCAAAAGGCACCAGGACCTAGGTGTGACTTCAGCTTCTGCACTGTGTATACCCCCATAATATGTATCTTCAGTGGAGTTAGGCTTTAATAAAAGAGAATCCTTTCCCATTTAAGTAGCTAGCTAAGCCCTGCAGGGAACAGCATTGCCTTTCATCTTATCAACAAAAGCACTTTTTGGGCTTTCTAAGGCACCGGGATCTAGGTGCAACTTTAGCCTCTGTACTGTGTATAGTTATTCCACTATATGATATAATTTCGGCGACGCTAAGCTTTAACAGAAAAGAATCCTATCCTAATTAATCATTTAACTGAAGCTTGCTAGGGAACAGTGTAATCTTTAATCGTATAGGTAACAGCACTTGTCGGGCTCTTTGAGGCACCCAAATCAAGGCACACTTTTGCCCCTGGACATCTATAGATGTATCTGTATATGAAGTATTTGTAAGTGAGTTAGACTTTAACAGAAAATAATCCTTCCCTTTTTAAGCAGCTAGCTAAGCCCTCATTTTTAATGTCATGGTTAAAATACATTTTTGAGCCCATTAAGGCACCATAACCTAGGTGCAATTTTAGCCTCTGCAATCTGCACTATGTATAGTTAACCCCCTATATAAAGTATATTTAGTTGAGTTAAGTTTGAACAGAAAAGAATCCTTTCCTATTTAAGCAGCTAGCTAAGCCCTCTAGGGCACAGCATCATTTTTAAAGCCATCGTTAAAAGCAATTTTTGAGCTTATTAAGGCACCATAGCCTAGGTGCAACTTCGGCCTCTGCCCTATGTATAGTAACCTCCTAAATAAAGTATTTTTAGTTGAGTTAGGCTTGAACCGAAAAGAATCCTTTCTCTATTTAAAGATTTATCCATGGTTAGAAGAAATGGCCATTATTCGTTGGCAGTATATGTAGCAACACCAGACATGGCCCACAGACAAGAGTGACGCTGTTTTTTTGTAACCTTTAAACTATCAGATATTAGTGGTTCCAATACTTTTAAATATCATCCTACACAGAAAACCGAAGATAAAATGGATCGACAAAACGTCTAATGCTACTTTAGCGCTAATCTGGGTCAAGACATCACCTTTTACCTCATAACTCAGTGATGTCACTCAGCCCCAGGCGCCAAAATGGCTCTGCACACAAAATGGCTGCCTCTGCATCTCTGGCATTGATTCTCATTAGTATTGCTTCAGGCCATAAAATGGCTGCTACCCCCGTCATCGCCACACGCATTGCAGTGTCACACAATTACAGCCGTACGTAGCCGGATCAGTGAGGATTCATTATACAGACGCATACAAGCATAAGATATTGTGACTGATCCACATGCAGGAAAAGGGAATAATATATAGAGTCAGTATTCCAGTTTTTAGAAGCCATTTCCCTTTCGATGCATAATGATGATTCCCACCATTTCCTACGGTACATTTACCCTTACGGTATTTTTTATTTTATTTTTTATTTATTTTTTTATTACAAAGGAGAGACTGAACTTTCTTGCGTGACAGTAATTTATATCTGTACATTATAATCCGTGAGACTATACATTTCCTTGGCTTATTCAGAATGGAAAACAGATAGGCCGCCATCTTCCTCTTGATACCTATGTAAACTTGTGAAGAAATATATATATATATGGCGGCATTATTTACCTCAAATAATTTTTTGAAAAATGACGGTTCTGAATAAAAATAGAGGCCGGATAAATATATACAGTATATATATATATATATCGCTAGGCTATAAACACACCTAAATTGGTGGATAATCGGTCCAAAACTTGTTGCTTGGGACCATCTTTGTTATCTTGTTGCCCATAGCAACCATTCACAGAGCAACACTACTGGAGAAATGGAAGTAGTCACTGATGGTTGCTATGGGCAACAAGGACTAATATCCTCTCTTATGGTCATTTCTGATATCTGGGCCCCATGTAGTAATGGGCAACAGTAGTCCTTATTAAGTAGCCCATATTTAAAATTGGAGGGCTGCCCCAAACTGGGTAAGGGATAAACCCTGATTAAATCTGAAAAAATTGAGTTTGGCACATCTCCACCTAGAATAGGAAGGATACATTTTCCTTATCGACTTCAAAACCTTGACCATCGAGACTGTAGCTCTCTTCCTCAACTCACCCACCCGAGACTGTAGCTTTCTTCCTCAACCTCACCTACCCGAGAGACTATAGCTCTCTTCCTCAACCACACCCAACAGAGAGACTGTAGCTCTCTTCCTCAACCTAACCAACTTGAGAGACTGTAACTCTCTTCCTCAACCTCACCCACCCAAGAGACTGTAGCTCTCTTCCTCAACCTCACCCACCCGAGAGACTGTAGCTCTCTTCCTCAACCACACCCAACAGAGAGACTGTAGCTCTCTTCCTCAACCTAACCCACTTGAGAGACTGTAACTCTCTTCCTCAACCTCACCCACCCAAGAGACTGTAGCTCTCTTCCTCAACCTCACCCACCCGAGAGACTGTAGCTCTCTTCCTCAAACTCAGCCACCTGAGAGACTGTAACTTTCTTCCTCAACCTCACCCACCCAAGAGACTGTAGCTCTCTTCCTCAACCTCACCCACCCAAGAGACTGTAGCTCTCTTCCTCAACCTCACCCACCCAAGAGACTGTAGCTCTCAACCTCACCCACCCGAGAGACGGTAACTCTCTTCCTCAACCTCACCCACCCAAGATCTAGGAGTGTCGGTACATGTACAGTATGTAGTGACTTGAATGAGGCCTGTTCAGGGGCATAACAAATAGCACACAGTGATTAGTGGCCCTGAAAAAGGTGCATTGGGACCCAGGAACTTCACTTCTGGGCCTGTTCACTAAAAAGGGATTAGGGTCCATAATAAAATTAATCATGGATACACAGGATAAATATCTGAATGTCGGGGATCTGGCCATAATAAGGACAGTACATCGCCCCCCCAATCACTCTTCTAAGCATCGACAAACCAAATACTGCAGCAGAGGACTGTGGGGATTTGGTGGTATATGGACATGTGGTTATAATGAATTTTATTATTTTAGCCCTTTTCTGGCCCTCCAATGAAAAAAAGCAAAATGGCAGCCTGCTGGGATTTGTGCAAATTCAATCCCAAAAATTTCAGATACGCCAGAACACATATTTTGGGGGGGAAATTCATATAAGAAATTCAGTTTGATTGATTCAGTCACTATTTAAGGACCAGCACTGAAAATTTGCCGCCAATTTTTAGGTACTGCTGCCTTCACTTGTTTAAAGGGGCTTTATAGCCAGGTCAAAAGTGGATGTTTTTTGCTCTTATTTTGTTCCTGCTGCTCCCCTGAGTGCTCTGTGTTTTTTTTTTCTTTATAAAACCACACCGTTCCGGAGATATGGGCCTTTTATTTAGTGCTAAATTGTTTTGGTCTTTATCAAGGGGGTGTGGCTTAGAGGATGTTCAATGGGCGTGTCTTTAGGCTGCGCTGCATAATTAATAAAAAAACCCATATCTCTGTAACCATATGACGGATTTTAAAAATACAAGAAACGTAATATTCAGGGCAGAAGTGGGAATAAAATAAAAATGAAAACTGGCAACTTTTGAGCTGGTTTCAGTGCCTCAGTAAGGCCTACGTGAAGTCATTGCTGGTAAACTGGAAGGCCCATGTATATTAAAACACTGGGGTATACTGTGCCTCAACTCCACCTTCCCCAGGTCCAACTGGCAAAAGAGTTTTCTCTTCCATATGGGTGAGGTTTTGGTAAACCTAGGTGCAGATGTGGCAAAGATCAGTCTCTTACCCCCAACATTCGATAAGTCCGGCTTCCCAATACACAAGTGTAAACAAAGACAGAAAAATGTCTATAGATGTGAAATTAATGGGGCGTTATCACAGTGCAATATATCCGAACGCACACAGGATCTTTCCTGAGATATATTTTCTGCTTTAAAATATACACGTAAAAATATTCTTCAAGACCAGACAAGGCAGAATCATTATTTTAAGGCTCCAGAATTTTTTTTTCCTCTGGGATATAAAATTATTATGCAAATTCGGGTAATTGTGTTACGGTCGATCCCATGGGGACGTGAGCTAAAATCTATTAGCGATAATGGAAAACTCTGAGCCAGGATTACAAATGTCCGAATGATAATATCTTGGTTGGAGGAAGAGTTTATAGGATTCTCCATAAAGATGTAAAGGGGTTTGACAAAGAGCGCCACACCTATTCATAGGTTAGTCCTGGTATTGCAGCCCTGCTTTTGCAGTGAATAAGCCTGAACTTGTAGAAGAGAGGGTCATTTTTTTTTAACTATAGTAAACCCCTTTCAAGAGAACCTGTCTCAAGGCAAAAGTATTCCTTGTTTTACTCCTGCTGCACCCCTGAATTAATTTTTTTGTATTTTTTCTGCTATATGGTTTCTATTTATTTACTGTAATTTTTTGAGGTCTTTTCAAAGGGGTGTGGCTCACAGTGAAAAAAAATGCAGAGCTGCCTAAAGACACGCCCCTGAGGAACTTGTGGGCCGCACCCCTTTTCTAAAAATTTGCACTAAAAGGAAAGCTATCTTTGGAACTGTATAGCGGGCTTAAAAATATAAATTAATAATACAATATATATATATATATATATATATATATATATATATATATATATACACACACACATATATACACATATGTGTGTATATATATACATACACATATATATACACACACATGCACATATATATATATATATATATATGTATGTATACACATATATATATATATACACACACATATATATATATATATATATACGTACATATATATATATATATATATATACATATGTAAATACAGGGGTGGACATATCATTGGAGCAACCTGTGTGGCCGCACAGGGGCCCAAGAGGCAAGGGGGCCCATTTCTACCTCCAAAGCAGGTGCAATAGTGCATTTTATTGAGTTATTTCACTGAAAAGGGCCCATATACTATTCATCTGTCTGTGTCTGCTAGTGTATATATTATATAATTATAATTTTTATATATATATATATATATATATATATATGTATATATATATATATATATATATATATATATATATATATATATGTGTGTGTGTGTGTGTGTGTGTGTGTGTAAAACAGATTACATAGCAGGATTGATGCATTAGAAAAAAACAGTCTACTTTTCTCCTCGTGATAGGTCCTCTTCAAGCCTCATCTACTATCATTGAAGGTGATTTCACCCTATGCTTCCTGTTTTGTAAATATTATACATCAGAAACAAGTCTGTGCTGCACACAGAGGCACTATACTGCATAGCAAATATAACTTCCTGTGACCACTTCAGTGCATGTATCAACATGTGGTCACCCAAGCAGGAAGTCAAGAATTTGACTGAAAAAATATACTAAAGGGGAACAGGGTCAGGTTCAAGAGAGTATTTTAAATAACTTAATATAATTTACAGACTATTTCAATTGCTATATTAATAAAATAAATTAAAAGGTTAATATGTCCGGGATATGTGAAGATTGCCATTGATAGAGACTGGTGAGAAACCGTCCATCCGTTAAATTTTAGAGAACATTGCACAGAGAGAATTTTCACTATTCTCCACCATGCAGAATTAGCCCTTAAATTGGATTAAACCAAACCTGCATTGGCTGGATATGGCTTTGACAAAGGACATTTGCTAATACAAAAACAAGTTAAACATTTTGGCAACCGACTGTATGTATTTGCCGTCTTTACAGATCAAACTGGATGTAAATTGTAGACTAAATTTGTAAAAAAAAAAACCCCCAAAAAAACCCCAAACAAAAAAAAAGTGACAAAAATAAAAATGAAAATTATAAGATAGATCTATCTATTTTAAAGAATTTCATTGGAAACATATAGTGGTCATGTACTATCATGGTCATTTTTAAAGGGAACCTGTCAGCAGAAATGTCCCCTAAAACCTAACAGATTCCCCCTCTGCAGCTCCTGGGCTGCATTCTATAAAGGTCCCTGTTATGATTGTGCCCACTTTCTGACCGAAAAAAAGTGTTTATAAAGTTGTACCTTTTTGGCTTCTGATTCTGTAAATCCGTCACGGGGGGCGGGCTGCCTGATGGCCGTTATTCTGCCCCCTGGTCCTGTATGCCGCCCCCATCGCTGATTTCAATACTTCTGGACGCCGCCCACTGCTCCAGCCATCCCCGCGCATGCCCAGTGCCCATCTCTCGGGGATGAGCACTGTGCCCAGCGTCACCGCTGGTGACGTGCACGCAGGGTTAAGATTATGGGCGGTGCTGTGATGTTTATTCCTAAGCAACCGCCCATAATCGCGGGACCGCGCTTTCGGTGTAGTCACTGCTCCGCGCTCTTCCCATCTATTTCCTGCCTCGGGGCAAGATGGGAAGGAGGCGAAGTGAGGTCAGCAGCAGCGCGCTTGCGCAGAAAGAAGCAGGCCGAGGGGGAAAGCGCGGTCCCGCGATTATGGGCGGTTGCTTAGGAATAAACATCACAGCACCGCCCATAATCTTAACCCTGCGTGCACGTCACCAGCGGTGACGCTGGGCACAGTGCTCATCCCCGAGAGATGGGCACTGGGCATGCGCGGGGATGGCTGGAGCAGTGGGCGGCGTCCAGAAGTATTGAAATCAGCGATGGGGGCGGCATACAGGACCAGGGGGCAGAATAACGGCCATCAGGCAGCCCGCCCCCGTGACGGATTTACAGAATCAGAAGCCAAAAAGGTACAACTTTATAAACACTTTTATTCGGTCAGAAAGTGGGCACAATCATAACAGGGACCTTTATAGAATGCAGCCCAGGAGCTGCAGAGGGGGAATCTGTTAGGTTTTAGGGGACATTTCTGCTGACAGGTTCCCTTTAATGTCACGTTCTTGGAGTTAGTTTAGACTTCATCGATTGTGTTTCATCATTTAGGCCTACACAGAATTTTCTTTTATTGAAGCAGCACATTGTGCTTCACAGCAGACATCCCTACAGTAAATTGAGAAAGAAAGCTTCAGTTTTAATAACTACTGGAAATACACTTGAGTCGTCAGCGGTGTGTACAACATGATGTCATCCATATTGGATACAGAGGAATGGTGAGAGACAGTTCTGCAACCACTGCTTTGGTCAGCAAACCCCAGAGGTTGGAGTAATTGCTTCTTAATGAATATTAGTAGTGTGTATAATCAAGTAGTCAGGTCTAGCGTTGGCCAATCATCCCAAGAGGATTTTGCAGTAAGAAGTGGTTACTGATTAGTAACACAACAGAACGGAATACTATTATATTAAATCCAAAAATCCAGAACCCCTGTCAGTAGTGGCTTGGTCCAGCCAAACAGTGTACTAGTACATGCTAGCCATTTAAATTAATAGGACCACCATGTAACATATAGGATGGGGGGTCCAGAGAGTGGGAAAAGTTCTACCTAGAGTTGGTGAGAATTGACCAACTAGACCCATGAGCCATGACTGTATTCTCTGACCAGTGGACAGGAACCGTGAGAACCGTCACTTACCTGACGTCATCCGTGGCTCTTCTTTTGATTGGCCAGCCTGGCACGATGCCATCATTGCGGCGTGATGCACATGTGACGTTGTGCCAGGCTGACGAATCAAAAGAAGTGCTGAGGTTGTTCTCATAACTCAAGTCTAGTGGCCACCAATTACAGATATGGACAATGAATCAGGCTGTGTGAATCTTTTCGCACCAACACTAGTTCTTATATGACTTGTCTACGATAACTGAGGGGCATCACCTAGTATGGCCTGGGTTGTCTTGATGAAACACCCCCTTTAAACTCACCCCTGTTTTATAATGCATTGACCAAAAATCATGCCCAACTCAAATGACACCAATGGAAAGCTGGATCAAGTTTCAGCTCCTACAAACTCATGGCATTGGCTTAAGGGAACACCTAACTCCCATGATGTATGACTTCTGTGACCCTCAAGTCAAACACTACCCATGTGTCAAACAGCAACCTCAAGATTGGTGGTGGGTATCTGGTCCTGGGTGACGCACTCAACTTTGGGCTTCAATTTATGACAATTAAGCCACCTTCATAGACTAAATGGTAAGTTTTAGAGATAGCTCTCTCCTTTAGCCTATGTTCATGGAGTATTCAAGGAACTTTTGGAGAGAATCCCTTTTTAAATCCTTTTCCAAAACTGTATCGAAAACTCCTGATGACAATTTTGATGGGATTCAATCTAAAACTTGAAGCTTCAGGAAAAATAAACTTTTCAAAACTGCTTTATGAAAAAAAACCTCCTACAAAAAGAATATATATATATATATATATATATATATATATATATGCGCCAGCCATTCATGGTTTGTTTATATATATATATATATATATATATATATATATATATACACACACACCATATTTTCCTGATTGTAAGACACACTTTTTTCCGCCAAACCTGGGGGTAAAATGGGGGTGCGTGTTACAAAACGGATATGGCTTACCGGGGTGGCAGTGGTGGTGCGGGGTCAGAGGAGGCAGGATCACAGGACGGGCCCCGGGGATCTCACGGTTGGCGCCATTGATCTGGCGGCTGGGCTGTGGGGGTGTCGTGGCAGCGAGTGCATTGAGCTGACTGCGGGCTCCATTGAATCACCCCCAGTTGACGCAATGGACTTCAAGAAAATGGCCGCGGAGATGGCGCATGAGTAGATTGATGCGATAGGACTCCGCAGATATTATCTTGAAGCCTATCTGTGCACCATTTTTTTTAAGTCCATCTCATCAACTATGGGCGATTCAACGGAGCCCGCCATGACAGCCCCGCATCCCGCCGGAAGATCTATGGCACCTGCCGCGACAACCCCGAGCCTGCAGTATCGCCAACCCTCCTGAGCCACAAAACCCGCTCCTCTGAGCCCACAGCAACGCTCACCCTTCCTCCTGTGACCCTTCTGAGCCGCTCCACCACCGCCGCTCCCCCCTAGGGAGCATTAGGATTAAGACGCACTAGGATTATAAAATGGACCCTCATTTTAACATTAAAATGATTTTTTTCTATTTTCCTCCTCTAAATTTGGGGTGTGTCTTATAAAACGAAAAATACGGTATATATATATATATATATTTTCTGTAATCAAATATCCACTGGGAAATTATCTGTTTCGTGGTTCCAGAACATGGACTCATCAACCCTTAGGACCCTCGATGAATCGTGGTTGGACATTATTGAGTGTAAACTGCTAAACTACTAAAAAAAATAGCCAGTGTGATGGTTTGTTTGGCACCCAAGGTCTTATCGGGGTGTACTTTTTTTTTTTTTTTGGTCTATGGCTTTCGTTGATTTCATAGGTGAAGATATATTGAGGTACTTGATATAGCTGCCAGTCTGGTAAAGTGAAGAATAGATGAAAATTCTCTATTTTCTATCAGATGTAAATGAGGAAAGAAAAAATATGTTCGGATGACCTAAAAAAGAAAGCAGTAACTTTTTTTTTTTTTTTGCATCATCTTATTCCTAGAATTCGGAGCCTACATTAATGACACATCTATGTACATGAAGTCATTCCTTTGTACATGCTGGGTTTATTAACAATTTGTCATCATTTATAAGGCATATGTACAGTGTACCTATGAACGGATAGATATTTTTTCTATTTCCTGGCCATAAAGTGATGTTTTTATTTATTTTTTTTACGTTGGATGCAAGATCCCCTCCTAATTCAGAGAAGGTCAAGAACCATCAAGAATAGGTCATTTACAAGCCCCCGAAAAATAAGAGCGTGTGCATTCCATTTAGCAATTTCCCATAACCGCCAGACCCATCAAGGTTGTCCTGACCGGAGGCTGTAGCAATCCAATCTCACTTCTCCGTGTGGATCACACCAGCAGTGTGTAGACCTTAAATATCAGAGACCACACATATAATGGCTTTACACCTTTGACTCATTTTCTATGTTGGCCACGTCTCCATTCCTCTCCGTCTGATCCTCGGGGTTCTTCTTTCCATTTTCGTTGACCAATTCCGGATGCTGGTTGAGTTTGCTGGACACCGACCAGCTCAATGGCATCTCTGTCTTGCTGATCATCTCGGCCAGTTCTTTGGCGCTGCAGGACGGCGTGTTGGTCTCGTAGGTGTCGTGAAAGCTGTTGTAGTCCACTTCATAAAACCCATCCTCTAGGGTGAGGACAGGAGTGAACCGATGGCCCCACTGGATTTCCGATGTGACGTAAGAGCTTCGAGCTTGACAGGTCATGCCTAAGGGGTTACATGAAAAATAAAGGATTTTACTAAACATTCACAGATAGCTTGTAATGTTTGTTGTTACAAAAAGAGAGATCAGAAAATGACAAAAATTAAGGTACACTGTATATATATATTGTTTAATTTTCCATATCATCATGAATATAAACAGAAATCATAAAATGTTCACACTGACCACTGAGCTTAATGTCATTATCCTGACAAACATCACTAACCCGAAATACATTGTATCATCAATTGAATTTATATATATATATATATATATATATATATATATATATATATATATATATATATATATATACACACACACACACACACACACACACACACACACACACACACACACACACACACTGACCACTGGGCTTAATGTCATTATCCTGACAAACATCACTAAAACACCCCTAAATACATTGTATCATCAATTGAATTTATATATATATATATATATATATATATATATATATATATATATATATATATATATACACACACACACAACACACACACACAGTGCAGACCAAAAGTTTGGACACACCTTCTCATTCAAAGAGTTTTCTTTATTTTCAGGACTCTGTAAATTGTAGATTCACATTGAAGGCATCAAAACTATGAATTAACACTTGTGGAATGAAATACTTAACAAAAAAGGTGTGAAACAACTGAAAATATGTCTTATATTCTAGGTTCTTCACAGTAGCCGCCTTTTGCTTTGATTACTGCTTTGCACACTCTTGGCATTCCCTTGATGAGCCTCAAGAGGTAGTCAACGGAAATGGTTTTCACATCACAGGTGTGCCCTGTCAGGTTTAATAAGTGGGATTTCTTGCCTTATAAATGGGGTTGGGACCATCAGTTGTGTTGTGCAGAAGTCTGGTGGATACATAGCTGATAGTCCTACTGAATAGACTGTTAGAATTTGTATTATGGCAAGAAAAAAGCAGCTAAGTAAAGAAAAACGAGTGGCCATCATTACTTTAAGAAATGAAGGTCAGTCAGTCAGAAAAATTGGAAAACTTTGAACGTGTCCCCAAGTGCAGTGGCAAAAACCATCAAACGCTACAAAGAAACTGGCTCACATGAGGACCGCCCCAGGAAAGGAAGACCAAGAGTCACCTCTGCTGCAGAGGATAAGTTTATCCGAGTCACCAGCCTCAGAAATCGCAGGTTAACAGCAGCTCAGATTAGAGACCAGGTCAATGCCACACAGAGTTCTAGCAGCAGACACATCTCTAGAACAACTGTTAAGAGGAGACTTTGTGCAGCAGCCTTCATGGTAAAATAGCTGCTAGGAAACCACTGCTAAGGACAGGCAACAAGCAGAAGAGACTTGTTTGGGCTAAAGAACACAAGGAATGGACATTAGACCAGTAAAAATCTGTGCTTTGGTCTGATGAGTCCAAATTTGAGATCTTTGGATCCAACCACCGTGTCTTTGTGTGACGCAGAAAAGGTGAACGGATGGACTGGCTGGTTCCCACTGTGAAGCATGGCTGGTTCCCACTGTGAAGCATGGAGGAGGAGGTGTGATGGTGTGGGGGTGCTTTGCTGTGACACTGTTGGGGATTTATTCAAAATTGAAGGCATACTGAACCAGCATGGCTACCACAGCATCTTGCAGCGGCATGCTATTCCATCCGGTTTGCGTTTAGTTGGACCATCATTTATTTTTCAACAGGACAATGACCTGCAAACAAACCTCCAGGCAGTGTAAGGGCTATCTGACTAAGAAGGAGAGTGATGGGGTGCTACGCCAGATGACCTGGCCTCCACAGTCACCAGATCTGAACCCAATCGAGATGGTTTGGGGTGAGCTGGACCGCAGAGTGAAGGCAAAAGGGCCAACAAGTGCTAAGCATCTCTGGGAACTCCTTCAAGACTGTTGGAAGACCATTTCCGGTGACTACCTCTTGAAGATCATCAAGAGAATGCCAAGCGTGTGCAAAGCTGTAATCAAAGCAAAAGGCGGCTACTTTGAAGACCCTAGAATATAAGACATATTTTAATTTGCCTCACACTTTTTTGTTAAGTATTTCATTCCACATGTGTTAATTCATAGTTTTGATGCCTTCAATGTGAATCGACAATTTTCAGAGTTATGAAAATAAAGAAAACTCTTTGAATGAGAAGGTGTGTCCAAACGTTTGGTCTGTAGTGTATATCTATATATATATATATCTATATATATATATATATATTATAAAACTGGGTGTATGTGTGTATGTATGTCCGCTAAACGAATCTGCACCGTCGCATTTACAATCACGAAATTTATACAGACACTCCATGTGACTCAGGGAACGTCATAGACTATGTTTAGGGCGGGAAAATTTAACCCCGCGCTTTACACTTACTCTCCAAAAATCCTGCCTCTATGAAACTGAATGGAGGTGGGAGCTACAGGCTATAAATAGCAACTGTCAGTGCTTGCTATAGGAACAAAATAAACTGTTAGTATAAGAAGCTTATGCGTGAGGTAATATGATGTCGGTGGTGAGATGGATAGAGAGAGACAGACAGACAGACAGACACACACAGACAGAGACAGCCCTGGAAAGACAGAGACTGGGAGAGAGACAGAGAAACAGTTACTATCCCGGGCAACGTCGGGTACTACAGCTAGTATATATATATATAATATAAAACACAAGATCCATCATTCACAACAGGTAATGTCACAGCTTACCTCCTCCTCCTTCTGTAAAATAACTGTACAGTATATAACACAGGATCCACCATTTACAATAGGTGATGTCACAGCTCACCTCTTCCTCCTGGTCTTGTATAATGACTGATAGCACCTCTATATACAGGATCCCGATACAAATAGTCAGAGAGAGACCTGACACTTAAGGGCACAGGGTGGGGAGAAGCAGACTAGTCTCCAATGTGACTCGGTCTCTGGTGGCTTTTAAGGTTTGTTTTTTGAGTGTTCGGCATTGTGGGGATTGAAAACATATCTGGCTGACATCATACAGCCAGTGTCTGATACATGCTGCCAGTGGATCAGGCTTCCTAATACAAAGCCCACCAATTCTATCCAGTGATGGTCAATTTATACTCATTGGGGGTCTGTCTTCTTGGACCCCAGTTTCCTGCACAAGCAGGAGGATGGAAGAGCAGAGGTGAAGGGTAAAAGCAGAATTCCCCTGCTGCTCTTGTGGTTCCTGCCGGTCTCGGTTTACTCACCTGCAATGATGATGTTATAGACAAGACCGTTGTAGCCAATCATTAGCCTTGTCTCGCTAGGAACAGATAAGTACCAAGAAAACGGTGAAAGGGAAGGGAAACCCTATGTCTAGGTAAGAGGAAGCTGGTGACCCCTGACCAAACCTACCTCTGGTCCCTCACCACCCTAGATAGGTTCCTCACCTATGTGCTAAGCCGGATACCTGACCCTAGGTGTCTCTAGAGCTGGACCCTAAATAAGGAACAGATGGGATGAGCTCTTCTTCAACCCCACTAAACACTGTAGAAGACACAAGGAGGACACACAGGGGGAAAGCATGAACTACTTATCATTAGATGACTCAGGTAGGAGTTCAGCAAAGTTACAGCAATGATACCACAGAGGAGTACAAGCCACCTGCTTGAAATCAGAGCAAGAATGAACTGAATAATATCACCAGCACAAGTCCAGGGATAATGGGAGTATTTAAGCACAAGGAGAATACTGATAATCATTAGCTGGATGGAAGGAGAGCTCCACTTGGTCCTAAAGGGGAAGAGATGGAAAGCTACTTAGTACAATGAATAGTGACAGCAGGAACAATAGAAAGGCAGAGAGCATTTTGTGCAGCCTGACGCTGTGACCTTCTATTGCCAGGAACCACATGACTGTCTGTCACCCATGACAAGCCTGAAGTTATAAGCATAGCTGCTGAGGCCAGTGATGGCTGCAGTGGTCACATGGATGTACGTGATGTCATGACTGCAGGAAAGTAAAGACCGGCGGCGAGCACTGGAGCACCGAGGAAGTTTTACCAATTGTATAATAAATACTTTTTTGTTAGGCTAATTTTTTTTCAACTCCGAGATAAATCCTGGCGCAGATTAGCTTTGTCCTCAGTGGAGGGGTCCCGCATCGCTCTCGTCTACATTATTATCCCGTTCTGCACAGGATCTGGCTCTCACAGTATTAGGTTGGTACCAGCCAGAAAGCTGCAGTCAGTTTCCTTTCGCTGCTTTAGTGAAACCTGTTCCATTTGTAAAATCTTGTGAAAAAAACCCATTTTGGAGCTGATTCTGTACAGTGAGCGTAAAGCTAGAGCGCTGCGAAACGCTGAGACGAAACCCACGGACAAACAGCTTGTCTTACCTCCCACAGACCTGCCATCTGATCACTCAGCGCTGCCGCAAAGCCCAAATCAGTATTGTTCTGTTCTCCTCCAGCAATATCAAAAACCGCTAATCAGTGGTGAACTAAAAAGAGAAGGGGCCCAAATACATTGTATGACTTAGACACCCCCATCTTTTTACGGTCTCTCCAAGGTAGGACTGATTTTCAAGGGGCAATTGTCCAGGTCACCCTTCTCTTCCTGCCCACCCTCCACTGTCCACTATCCACTCACCTGTATGATATGTGGAGGATGTGGAAGCTGGACGTGGTAACCTCAGAACACATTCCTAGACCACCAGGGACAGCACCATCGATCTCTTCATTATCGAAGACCAGCAGTAACGATACCATTACCTAGACCTCCAGGGATATTACCATTAATCTCTTCATTACCATAAATCACTAGGGACTTTACTATTTATTCCTCTAGACTACCAGGGACATTACCAATAATCCCTTCACTACCCTAGACTACCAGTGACATTGTTACCCTTAATCTCTTCAATTCCCATAGACCACAATGGATTTACCATTAATCTTTTCATTGCCCTTGACGACTATTGACTTGTACATTAACTAATCCACTACCCGGACCATCAGTGATGTTACCGTTAATTCTTCCACTAATCTAGACCACTAGAGACAATACCATTAACTCCTCCACTACCCTAGATCACTTATGACATAACTGCTGGTATAAGATTATTTTATTTTTTATTCTCTGTTATTTTATGCCATTTCCTTATCCAAATTTGTTTGTAGGGCAATTGTGCTGCTCTTACCAACATTTTGTTTTCTTTTTCAGTCCCCTAGTAGAGCAGGGCAATCTACTGGATGCACCAGCTCTTTGGCAGCTGGGGGCTGCTATTTTAGACTGGGAAGGGCCAAATAACCATGGGCCTCCCAGCCTGATAATAACAGCCCCCAGCTGTCTGCTTTACCTCTGCTGGTTATCAAATATAGCGGTGACCCCAAATAATTTCTTTTTCATTTATTCCCTATTCACATTTGTTTGCGGGACAATTGTCCTGCTCTTACTCCCATTTTGTTTTTTTTTTTACCCCCCTAGTAGGGCAGGGCAATAGGGAAGAGTATACTAGAATGGGTGCACCACTTCTGGGATGGCTTGGGGCTGCTATTTTAGACTGGGAAAGGCCAAATAACCGTGGGCTTTTCTAGCCTGATAATACCAGCCCCCAGCTGTCTGTTTTACCTCTGCTGGTTATCAAATATAGGGGTGACCCCACGTCCTTTCTTTTTAATTTATTCCCTATTCACATTTGTTTATATAACATTTGTCCTGCTCTTACCCCCATTTTGTTTTCTTTTTTAGCCCCCTAGTGGTGCAGGGCAATCGGGAAGAGCGAGCATACTAGAATGGTTGTGTCACTTATGGGATGGCTGGGGGCTGCTATTTTTAGATTGGGAAGGGCCAAATAACCATGGTCCTTTCTAGCCTGATAATACCAGCCCCCAGCTGTCTGCTTTAGCCCCGTTAGTTATGAAATATAGGGGTGATCCCACATCATTTCTTTTTAATTTATTCCCTATTCACATTTGTTTGCAGGACAATTGTCCAGCTCTTACTCCCATTTTGAATCGTTTTGCAGCCTTTTTACAGCCATTTTACAGCACCAAAGTATGGGTCCTTATTGACTTATTTGGGGTTCAGGGTCCGGGGTCAAGTCCAGGTCCGAACTAACTTTTAACTAAAGTCTGGACAAATCCAGAGAACCCGAACTTTCACAGGTCTGCTCATCCCTAGTCAATACCCTTTTTTGATGGTGTCCAACGGAAGAGGCAATAAAGGATTGCACTCCCACCAGTGGATACCATAATAAACTATAACACAAGCAGGGAATAGAGGGGGCACTCCTGTGGGTATATGTTGAAGTCATGGGATATCTAATGTTCCCACAGAGACCAGGAGGACACCTTTTGGCCTCCGAGAGTCTGAGGAGCCTCCATGGAACTTTGGGAGCTCTTTCTCTTCTTCACGCTACCACCGGTGGTCGATAACGTCAAGCCTGTCATTGATTAAATATATTCATGCAAAGTGGGAGTTGTATGAAAATGTCTGGATCACAAAACGAAATATCGTACCACTCTCGGTCACATCAGATGGATGATGGCCGTCATTAATGATTATCGTGTCTGCACATTGGAAAGTTCTGACGTCTTTTATACCTTATAATTTTCTATGGAGATCAATACATTCCCTGATTCCTCCTGTTCTCAGGATGCAGAAAAGTCATTTTTATTCAGGCGCTGCCTACGGGCGAGTTAGCACAAAGCATTAATCTTCTCGGTTTAATATAATAAGCACATATGCTATTACAGCTCCGATCCATCTGCTCCTGTGATGGCTTATTAGGAAAATTTACAATTCTGATAACAAATCGATCCGAAGCGAGGCCAACTGCGAAACGGAACTTGTTCAGGAGTTTAGTGGATGGTAACATCACACACGTGTTTATTTATACTCTTTCCATTAAGACGAAGACAATCACTGAAAAAATGCATCAGGTTGGAGTTTAATGACCAGACTTAAAGGGAACCAACCACCAGGATTTTTCAGTATGAACTAAAGACAGCGCCATAGAGGCACTAAGATTCTGAATCCAGGCATATCTGTTATAGAAAGATCCGATGCTTGGTTGCAGAAATATCTTTAATCAAAGTTGCATTAAAGCACTGCACTTTCATTGACGTGTGCAACGGGAGCGGCCTTTGTGGGTCGGGTCCTCACTGTAAAGTGCTCCTCCAGTATCCTATGGCTTGCCCACTTTTCTTATTTTAATATCGTGCCGCCATTGCTGTTAACACAGTAATTCTCTATTCATTAAAATAGTGCCGCAGTCTGCGCATGCGCAAACCGCAATATTATTAAAATTACTGCAGTGAAGACTATGAGCGGCAGGGGTGCGTGCGCAGATGTAAAAAAAAGAAACTGCACACGTGTCGATGCCTCTCATTGTCTTCACTGCAGTGTCTTCAATAAAATGACGGCTGAGATCGCGGTTCGTGCATGCGCGGACTGCAGCGCCATTTTAATGAAGATAGAATTACTGTGTTAATATGCATGCGCTGCCAACAGCAATGGCAGCATAATATTCAAGTAAAGGGAGCAGATCATAGAGGAAGCTGGAGGAAAACTTTAGAGCGAGGACCCAACCAACAAAGGCCCACCCCTGACACACCCATCAATCAAAGTGCAGTGCATGTCTTCAACTTTGAGTAAAAATATTTCTGCAGCCATGCATCAGATGTTTCTACAACAGGTATGCCTGCAATCAGCATCTTACTGCCTGTATGGCACTGCCTTTACTTCATATTGCAAAATCCTAGTGGTTGGTCCTCTTTAAATTAGTTAGGAAGGATTAGAAAAACTTCTTAAGGGAACAGGACCACACGTGTCCTCAGGTTGTGTGTAACATTGTAAGATCGGTCCCATTCACCTCAATGGAGCCGAGCTGCAAAACCAGACACAACCCAGAGAAAAATTTGGCTCTGTTTGTGGAAGAAAACCCGACTAAATCAATCAGCAATGTTTATACTTTACTCTAGTTATTGGAGGGCTCACATTGAAGGAATAGTCTCTCGATACTCCAACAGTTGAAACATTCATTTACTTTCAGAAGAAAACCTGACACATACTGTCACGGGTGACAGACAGCCATGTGGTTTCTGGCCATAGAAGGTCACAGCGTTTGGCTCCGCAAAATGCTCCCTGACTTTCTATTGTTCCTGCTGTCGATATTCATTGGTATAGGTAGCTTTACTGCTGCATTCATCTCTCTCCCTTTTGGACTCAGCAGGAGCTCACCTTCTTCCCAGCGGTTGATCATCAGTATTCTCTTGTTGTTGAAATACTCCTTCCTTCCTTGGACGGTGCTGGTGATATTATTCAGTTCATTCATGGCCTAGGTGCAAGCAGGTGGCTTGTACTCCTCTGTGGTATCGTTGTTGAAAACTTTGCTGATCTTCTACCCGAGTCATCTGTGGATTGGTAGTTCACGCATTTTTCCCTTGTGTGTCCTCCTTGTGTCTTCTATAGTATTTAGTGGGGTTGATGAAGATCTCATCCCATCCATTCCCTATTTAGTGTCCAGCACTAGGGATACCTAGGGTCAGGTATCCAACTTGGCGCATAGGTGCAGGACCTATCTAGGATGGTGAGGGACGAGCGGTAGGTTTGGTCAGGGGTCACCATCTTCCCCTTCCCTAGATACAGGGTTTCCCTTCCTTTTCGCTTGGTACTTCCCCGCACCTAGTGTGATACGTACAGGAGCTACCATCAAAGTTGGACCGGGATGAAGAAGCAGCCCTGGCACACAAACCACACCAGCCGATTTGCTGTCCTCAACTCCCCCATATCCACTTCTTCAAAATATATTGTGTCCTCCTTCCATTATTAGTCAAAAACCATACATTAACTACACAATAAATTCTAGAATACCCGATGCGTTAGAATCAGACCACCATCTAGTAAACAATAAGAATCAAAGCTAAAAGAAGCAGTTAGGGCTAGTTTACAGAAAACACTAAACAAGCACCAAGCAACCATTGTACCTAACACATCAACAGTCATGAAACAAGTGGTCCAGTTTGAAGCAGCCCACCAGGAAGTTGCCCGGTTGGGCAGATTACTAGTCCGGGCATGGTCACCGTACACGGCTAATTAGCTATAATTCTTCTGTTATCGCTGACTTGCTGCCACGTGTGATACCACTGCCGACTTCACCATTACTTTCTATAGTCTTTCTATAGAACAGCCTATATTTTTATGACATCGCAGTATCTGTTGCGGCTGTGAGTATCTCCAAAAAAAAGCCTTTGGCGATACTATAAAATAAATGTCAAGTGTCCTGGTGAACAGCAGCTTCACGTCCTCGGGTATGTCACTTTCTAATATCTAGAAATCACAGCAAAAAATAGAAGCAGATCCAAAATAGCATCAACTTTTATCTGTTCCATCAGGAATATTTGGGCCTCGCACCTCCACATTGTGCTTTATATATTTAGAATTACCTCTTCTTAACAGTACCTGCCTAAGGCTAAGCGACGCCAAGGCCTCCAACCACTTCCAATTGTTTTATGGTTTCTAAGTCAGTATTATATAGACATGAAGGGCTTGATTCTTTACATTTGAGCCTTATTTTAACTTGTGCTTTTTTTTAACCCATTCACCCCCAGGCGATTTTCCGTTTTTCGGGGGTTTTTTTGCTCCCTTTCTTCCGAGAGCCATAGCTTTTTTTAATTTTCTGTCGCTCTTGCCATGTGAGGGCTTGTTTTTTGCGGGTCGAGTTTCACTTTTAAATGAAACCATAAATTTTACCATATAGTGTACTGGAAAATGGCAAAAAAATTCCAATTGCGGAAAAATTGAACAAAAAAGTGCGATTGCTTGATTGTTTTGGGGGTATTTCATTCACTGTGTTCACTATATGGTAAAACTGATGTATCGCTGTGATGCGTCAGTTCGGTACGAGTTCGTAGACACCAAACATGTGTAGGTTTACTTTTATCTAAGGGGTTAAACAAATTCTGAAGCTTGTCCATGTGCCATTTTCTGTGACCCGTAGTGTTCTCAGTTTTCAGGATCTATGGATCAATGATGGCTTATTGTTTGTGTCTCGTGCTGACGTTTTTAATAGTACAATATTTGCGCAAATGCTACGTTTCGATCGCCTGTCATTCCATTTTCCACAAGATTTGCAACAACCAAAAAACTTAATTTTGGCGTTTAGAATTTTTTTGCCGCTACACGGTTTACCAATCAGTTTAACTGATTTTATACTTTGATAGATCGGGCATTTCTGAAGACAGTGATACCAAATATGTGTATATTTTTTATGTTTTTAACCCTTTAATTTTCATTGGGGCGAATGGAGGTAATTTGAACTTTGTTTTTAAAACTTTTTTTTTTACTTTTTTTCATTTTACTAGTCCCTCTAGGGGATTATAAGGATCAGCAGTCTGATCGCTGATTCATTTCTCCTGATCAGAGCAGAACAGCTCTGATCAGGGTAAATGCTGCTCTCCGGTTACAGCTGCTGCTCTGTTGGCTGTAACAGGAACTACGCCATGATAGTGACAGGGGTCATCACATGATCCTGTGCTAAGATGGCAACCATCAGCTCACCGTGATCACATCACGGGGCCTCCAATGGTAGCGGGGAAAGGCGCTTTCCCTGCTACGGCACGTTAAATTGCGCTGTCAGATTTTGACAGCATGATTTAAGGGGTAAACAGGCATGGGTGGATCACAGATCCACTCGCGCCTGTGAGCCACACATGTCTGCTGTTCAAATCAGCAGATATGTGCAGGGATCACCACCAGCTCACTGCAGCAGTGATCATCCCTTCATGATTTAGGACGTAGCATTATGTCCTAGGTCGAGAAGGAGTTAAAGTCTATTTTATATGTATTTGCCTGTTTATTTAATGTCTGTTGTCACTATGGGCTGAGTTTTAGGTTTTTAAATATCTTTCGGCCTACTCAACAATTGCAACTTTTTTAAATGTTATAAATTGTATTGTGTACTCTCCTCCCCCCCCGGAGTGATTTTATGTATGTCTGACTCTTTTTGGCTTAAACGTTGCACCATTTTAGTGGAGCATACACTAAAAGGCTTTAGAAGCAAATATAAAAATAGTTTAAAAAATAGAAACCACTTTGAAGAATTTGGCGCAAACAAAATCAACAAAGACAAGACAAAAAAAGAGAAAAGTGACATGATGAATCGGGCCTTGTGTGGCACGGTTATTAGATGGCTTTATGTATGGAGCTGTTATATGGTCAATACATATCAGTATTATTTCAGCATTAAATGGTAACATTTCTTACTATTTGACCAATATATTGAGGCAGTACAACATATAGAAGGTACCTGTCATGGCATGTTCTTAGGGAAGGTTCGGCATGAGGTTAAACATAAAACAGACAGGTGTTTTACCAAGACATACAAGGGGTACACCGGGGACACTTTAACAGCGGAGGGCCCTAGGACTAGTGAGGAGGAAGATGGACACCTCCACCACTTACCTGCCACTGTACCCTGCACTCCTAGCCAGTGTCTATACAGGTTCCTCACCTGTCGCCGAGCAGGAACCTGAAGCCTTGAGTGACCCTGCAATAGTCCTGGCTAGTGAGTGGACAGGTAAGGGACACTAGCCCCACCGCTGCACTAAAACAACACACCAGGGATGGAAGACAGACAGGGGGAAAACACCACACCAGACTGCTGCAGTCAGCACCAAGACTACAGAAACTTCAACAGAGGGTTTCAGTAGCTCCTTCCACCTCCAGATGAGGTATCCAAATAGTAAAGAGAATAACCTGTGCCCTCCGCTGGTAGCAGAGGGTATATAACGGGACTGGGAGTGGTCCCAAACCGAAATCCCCTGACCAGGATTCAGAAACTGCTGGAAAGCAAACTGACATTAACCCTACGACTGCCAAAGGAAAGGAAATCAATTTAATATTGAGAGTCTAGCATGGAAATGACTCTTAAGTCCTGAATCTGTTACTAGTCTCATAAAGCAAAGAGACAGGAGTGACAGTACAAGGAAATGTAAAAAATGAAGTCTGTTCTGCCTATGACCTATGGATTCTGAACTAGAGGCGAACGGTCCTTGTGCAACCTTAAAAAAAAGCCCCCAACATTTGGTGGAATCATGCGGGCAGGGGAGCCGAAGAAAAAGCCAGTGCGCTGAAATGAAACTTTGCAGCTCCCATGTAATAACTTGGAGGCAGTAAATTGTAGCTGCACAGGTTACATAACTTCTCCAAAACTAATTTGTTGAGCTGGAAAAAAATGTTTTCGTGATTTGACGGTAGAGCGCAACTCCGGGATTAAAATGTTCACAGTATTTACTGATATATGACGGCCATCTTAGACCAAGATGTAATTTTCTGTTAAATCTGGAGGATGCTTCACCCAAAATGATCTATTGATTAAATTGGGATATGCAGTGGTGACTTACATCAACAACACTAGAGCCAATGGATGGGTAGTATATGGCCCAAAGAGGGAGAAGAGCAGGTGTAAATCGGTCCAATTCCCCTCTTCCCCATTTGCGATACGAACTTACAAGAAATGTGATGGAAAGTCAAAAAAGACCTGTCCTGTCCCATAATTTGGCACATCTCCAAAGTCTGAGAAAACCAGAAATAAAACACTGCATACAACTGAAAAGAAAAACAAAAAAACGGGGTGTAATTTGTCCACAGAGCATTGAAACAGCACAAAAATATAAAAGTACAAATAGCGCAAAATAAACTTTAAACATAAATCTAATATTATCATTCTCTGGCACAAAAATTACAGTGATCCACTTAACATTCACAACACATTACTCTTTGTGACAAACCTAAACTGCACCTCTGGTGACTATATTCACAGCGAAAAAACGTCATTTTGTGTCACGAGGTGTGAGGGGATAACAGGGGCTAAGGGGCCCTAGCTATCCCTGATCCCAGAGATACTTCTGATGGTGAAAATGTCTGGGCCGCCTTCCTTGCCCTGCTCCTGGATAACCTTGAACTAATACTCCCCCTCCCCAACCCCAGGGGAGGGTCGGGACAGGACAGGACAGTAGTGATTGAATCCACAGATAAGGACAAACTGGGAAATCAAAACTCTATTACACAGCTAGCACACAAGGAGATAAAAGACAAGACGTGATAAAGAGGAAATAAAGTGCAGGGAGCAAATAACCAGATGACGAGAGGGTTTCCAGAGCACACCGTGCAGCATGCAATAAATCACCAGCAACTGGAACACAACAGCACACAAACCAGGTTAGCAAAAGCTATAGTCGGCATGGGAAGACAGATTCCTCTTAAAAAAGTGGGTAGTACCTGTGATAGGTCTCCCCCAAAACCACAACATATGATCCAAAATTTAAACAGCAGGTTAGCAGAAATTAACTCCTGCTAGTCCGATCACTAATGAGCACACAGCTGGTCGATGCCTAAGCCTGTCTGTGCAACTCAGAAGCACCAGAGAAAGTCTGTAGCCTGAACAGCGTTTGATATCGCCATGACACTCAATGAATTTAGAGCCAAATGTGACGCCTTGGCCGGGCCAGGTAGTCACAAATAGGGCCCACAAAACACCCTTCCCTCACAGGTGACATTAGCCAACCCTTAAAACCCTAGTCACCCCCAAGGCCTTGATAGACACACCAGGGGTTGGAAACAGGCGGTTGGAAGACGCCCACCTAGGAGTTTTAGACAGCCTGGGGCAGGGAAAGTAAAAAGGCAGATCAGTTGTAGAGTTCAAGGAGAGAGGAGGTCAGGCCTGTGTCTCAGGCCTGAAGGAAAACTGACAGGAGCCCTGGTACCATTGGCTAGGAGGCAGACGGCGGTTTCCGTCTGCAGGAGCCGGGAAAACGGCTCGGTGGAACCGAGGTGGACCGGGACAGGGTTGTAGCCTGCCGGTACCGACCTGGGGAACCGACTCGGAAACTGGAGCACACAGGGGGGTACTCAGACCATGAAGCTAGGTCCAGAAGCGACTGGAACTAGTTAATTAACTGATTGAGGCCAGGACTAGAGGTCCTGTCCCACCCAAAGTCCCGATTGAAGGCAACAGCCCACCGAGGGGGATAACATGCCATCGCCAGGGCTCAGAGATCCCATGGGCCAGCGTCTGTGGGCAAGGGCTCCTTAGGCCACATCCAGCTGGGAGCGGACTCCTGAAGTTGCAAGCACAGGCAGTCCACCGTTCTAAAAAAGGTGCAGGAGAAAGACAGAGACCACCAGCCGGCTGCGGGCACCGACCACCATCACCTTGGTTTACCAGAGACTCCTGTGTTTTCTTAATAGTGAGTACACCAGCACCCTGCGGTCGCCCATCTCCCTGCACCACCATCCCCAACGGGTCCCGGGGCCACCATCCCTGCCCACGGAGGAGTTAACAACTTGCTGCACAACATATCCCCCGGGTGCCCCGTAACTGCAGCGGTGGTGTCCAATATCACCACATACCGTGGGTGGCCTCACGAACCTAGTACGGCCCAGCCTGTACATATACGTCCACCACCCCCCGACCCTTTTCATTCGGAGTGTTCGCGGGATCCCCAGGGTCCGGAGACCCTCTAGCCACCCACCGGAAGGTCCGGACCCGAGCAGCGGCAGGCTGCTGGCTCGGGGGAGGCACACAAATACCGTAGGACATTTTGTGTTTGATAAAGTCATAATAAGCATCAGAAAATGTGACGTTACTGTCATGCGATGTTCGGCTTTGCAAACACTTGCTGGCATGGCGAAGTTGGACTGTTCACACCACGGAGTCTGACATGCAACCTGAGGTTTCTGTATTGTCCAGGAAGAGCCGAGCGTCGGCTGGTTCAGGTTCACTGGTCTACAGCTCTGCAGGAGTTCATTCCTGCAGACTGGTGAGCAGGACCTAAGAGCTCAGGTTGCTAATTTCCTCGTGTAGCTGTCTCCTTTCTATTTAAAGCATGGCTTCCTTGCTGATGATAGCTTCACCTTTAGCTCCAGAAAGCCCGGTCTTGGTGATTTTCCTGTTTCTAGTCATCCGTGTTGCGCTTCTGAGTGGTGCGAGCATTCCCCTATTGTGCATTACTTCCCCCTTTTTTTTTGTTGTTTCCCAGGACACATATTGTCTCTCCTGTGTGTTTTTAGTGCTGTGTGTACAAGTTTCCTTTCTCCATTGTCCATGTCATTTGTGGGGTTTTGTCTTTGTGTTTTCCGTCCCCAAGGGTGTGGGTGTGGGGGAGGGGGAGTAAGATCAGGGCTCGGACAGGAGTTAGGGTAAGGCTGGGGACTCGGACCTGGTTACCATCAAACCTACCTCTGAGATAAGGGACAGGGGAGGGTCTCTAGTCTAAGGGCTAGCCTACGGTCACCTGTCCCGTCATTACATACCCCGTGACAGTTACACAGTATAGTTTTTTTTTATTCACGCACTATTTAGCAGCAAAAATTATGTTTTCGGGCACAGAAAATACTTATGGAATTTTTGTAGAATAGAATTTTTTTTCACACAGAATAAGCCGCTTTAATTGTGCGTGACAAAAGACTGTTCTGTGACAGAGGATGCTATTTTACGAAACAGAATAATCTTCTTGGAGAGACATGTCGAGCATATGTCTTTTCGACCATATTAGCTATATAGCCCAATAACTAGGATCATGAAGCCCCCCCTTCCTCTGTGAATGGCAACAACCATCTGGTGACATACATTTTCAAGGCTTTTGTAGCTTGCACAGAGAAGTGTGATAATTCTCCAACTCTGATTCAAGAGACACGGCCTAAAAGCTTTCCATCCCCCTCAAGTTACCAAAAGATCGGGAAATAAAGTGTAAATGCAATCACCCAAGCTGTACTGCATTACTTCCCTGTCTGCGCTATAATCAGAGGGTGTTCAACATCAAGAATGGTTGATGCTGATGACGTTACAAAATGTCAAAATGCACGCAAAGTCAGTAGGGAATGAGCACGCATAATGTTCATCAAAATAGGACACATGCTTTTGCATCACTACAGGTGTATGGGGTTGTAACATCAGTGATCCCATCCCTTTAAATTCATCTATTGTATTAAAGAGATTGTCCACTACTAGGACAACCTCTTTTGATTCCACTTGTTTCCACCAGGTAAAATAATAAAGCCTATACTCACCTCCCGTACCGGCGCCATTCCAGCGGTGCCTCGGCTCATGATGAAGAAGGTCACGTGGGGTTGTGACGTCATGTGACCCCCGCATCCAATCAGTATCGGTTTCCTTCTCCCCGCCTTCGGACAAAACGAGCAATCAACAGGAAATGAGTTTAGCCGCAGTGCTGACTTCCTGTTGATTAACTTGTTTGGTCCCAAGGCGGGGGGAGAAGGAAGTAGGTGCTTATTGGATGCGGGGCTCAAATAACGTCACACCCTGACACCGGTGGAACGGCGTATGTACAGGAAGTGAGCAGAGGCTTTATTATTTTACCTGGGGGAAACATGTGAAATCAGAAGGCTTTTGTAGAAACGGGGGAATAGAAAGGTACAGGGTTCCTAGGCTGACCCTATGAGACCCTGAGCTGTCCCTTATCCTGAAGGTAGACTTAGTGGTAGTCAGGGTCGAGCCTCCAGCATGTCCCTTTCTCTTGTCCAGGCCCTAACAACTGTGTTCCCACCACCCAGGGTATAGACCCGGACGGAGCCCAACAACCTACGAACATACGAGGGTAACAAACAACCTCATACACACCAAAAACCTACACTAGGAACAATCAAGGAAATACAAGTGAGAAATAATAAAAGAAAGGAGGTAGAACAAAGACATTCAACTTGCACCATGACCTCTCTGCCCCCGGCTAGCTCCTAACTGGTTAGAATAACCAGCACAGTACCCAGGAAGCAGAGGGCTTATATCCCGGACGGCAGTGATTAAGTGCTGACAGCTGAGCAAGTCTGCTGCTGCATCTTAATGTGCCAGAAGGAAAAAACTACATTTAAAGTGCATGGTCCAGATGGTAAATGAGAAAGCTGACCCTAGGTCTGTCCTTATGAACGTAACATCTTTGTCCTAATAGTGGGTAACCCAGGGGTGGGATTCAGCCGGTTCTGACCGGTTCTGGCGAACCAGTTGTTAAAATAGCAGCCGGTTATACCCAGCGCTGAGGTTGAAAATTTAGAGACGGACTTTACAGAAGCAGAAGTGGCATCTATCATTAAAGAATCTCCCTCAGGCAAAAGTCCGGGTCCAGATGGGTTCACCCCTAAATTTTATAAAATATTCCAAACTCAGCTATCCCCGTTCTTGACTAAAGTATGTAATTCCATCTCAGAAAATTCCCAATGGGTGGCGCAATCTCTCGAAGCCCATATATGTGTTATCCCCAAACCGGGGAAGGATCACATGTTAGTTACAAATTACAGACCCATTTCACTGATCAATCTAGACCTAAAACTTTTTTCCAAAGCCTTAGCCAACAGACTTGCTCCTTCCTTGCCCGGGATAATACACACAGATCAAGTGGGGTTCGTACAAGGTCGGGAGGCGCGTGACAATACCAACAAACTGTTCCTCCTGATGACCCGGTCGAGGGCTCATTCTCTTCCCATGTGTTTACTCTCAGTGGATGCGGAGAAGGCCTTTGACCGGGTCAGTTGGAATTTCATGATGGCCGCTCTAAAGCAGGTGGGTTTGGGCAAAAAATTTTTAGATAGGATTGCGTCCCTTTATTCGAGACCCTCAGCAAAAGTTAGGACGGATGGGTTTCTGTCGTCATCGTTTCAGGTCCACAATGGAACAAGGCAAGGATGTCCATTGTCACCTCTGCTCTACGTCATTGTCATGGAGCATCTCGCGGTCGCCATAAGAAATAATGCTAGTATCCATGGGATAGAGGCCGGGGGAGGGAATCGCAAGTTAGCTTTATTTGCTGATGACCTTCTCATGTTTATTTCCCAGCCACACATATCCTTCCCGTCTTTGCTCAAAGAGTTCGAGGAGTTTGGTAACTTAAGTAATTTTAAAGTGAACTTCTCTAAATCAGAGGCTATGAATGTGACCCTGTCGGCGGAAGATCTAGCCCGTACAACCCAAAATTTTCCCTTTAAGTGGCAACCGTCAGCTATAAAATATCTGGGGGTAGTTGTACCTCGGGATCCAACAAAAATTATGCATCATAATTTTCTACCCCTGTTAGAGAGGACAATTAGGGATTTAAAGAAGTACGACAAAAAAAGACTATCGTGGTTTGGGCGTATCAACGCTATTAAAATGGATGTTCTTCCTAGGTTTCTTTTCTTGTTCCAAACGGTACCTATTCAGCTGCCGGGGAGTTACTTTTCCAAAATTCGGACGGCATTGTCAAGGTTCGTTTGGGGGAATGGGAGACCTCGGACAAGCATAAAAACTCTTACCAGACACAAAAATAATGGCGGGGCAGGGCTCCCAAATTTCCAGTTATACTACAGGGCAACTATTCTAACAAGGATAATGGATTGGCACTTCCATAGGAACTCGAAACAATGGGTCGCGATCGAACAGGACGGATTGGGAGTCTCTTTGCACTTCCTCTCATGGATGGGAAAGGAGAGTAGGTCACAGATAGAGAAGGGAATGGAGTTTATTTGGACAGTGATGGGGACGTGGGACGGTGAGGTTAAGAGGGGTTCTCTCTCACAGGGGAGGGGTCCACTTACCCCCCTCTTTGGCAACCAGGAGTTCCCTCCGGGGCTTCATTCCAATAAATTTCTGGGATATGCTCGGGTGGAGGAAACTCGTTTTTTTCATGTGCTCCAGGGAAATACCCTGCCCCCTTATGCATCTCTACGGGCCACAGGGAGAGAGGTTTCCTGGATAGAATATATGCAGCTGAAATCGTTTCTATCCAACCAGGACAGGGAGAGGAAGTTGAGGACCCCCCCTACTCCATTTGAGAAATTGTTCTTGCAGGGTTCGTCACCTGGGCATGTCATCTCTCTTATTTATAAAATGCTGAACCAGAGAGACATGTCGGACAAACCCAAATTTGTCTATAGATGGGGAGAGGAACTGGGAGAGGACATTTCGGAGGACAGATGGAGCAGGGCGTTTCTGTGGACCCACAAACTTTCTCTGGCTTGTGCCGCCCAAGAGAAAAACTATAAAATTCTCACAAGGTGGTACCAATACCCGACCAAATTGCATGCTATCTTTCCCTCAGTGTCCGACATGTGCTGGAGATGTGGTACAGAAAAAGGGTCTATGTTACATATATGGTGGAGCTGTGCTAAATTGCAACCATTCTGGGACTCAGTGTTTTCTCTGTATAAAAAGATGAGTGGGGGTGAGGTGGAGAGATCTCCCCAGGTGGCCCTCCTCTCTATCCTCCCAGGTTCATTCAAGTCACAAAAGAGGGACCTGCTGCGATTTTGTTTGGCGGCAGCCCGTATAATTATTCCCAGATACTGGAAACAGACTAGATGCCCCACGTTAGCTGACTGGGTAGAGGAGATGGCAAACCTCCAGAGAATGGAGGAACTCACAGCTGAACTTAATGGGCTCACGGAAAAATGGAAAAATTTATCACAGTGTGGGGACCGTGGATTACGTTCATGGAGTCTCCTGAGTTCACGGTGAGTCTGGCAGGTTATTTGGGATGAGAAATGGTGACATACCTTGTCTTCCCCTCTCCCCACACACTTTTTTCCCCCACACCCTCTTTACCCTACTTTCTTCACTCTATTTGATTCCTTCTTTTCTAAGCTTATATCTGTTCCTTTTTTTTTTTTTTTTTTCTTCTAGTTTTCTACTTTTTCTTAAATGTTTATTCAATAACTTAAAAGGGGATTGTTTTATGCTGAGAGTGGTCTTGTCAATTATCAGGAACACATGTTTAGCTGGAACTCTGATTTCTAGTGTATGGTTTGTCATGGAGTGTTAGCATAAGGATAGCTTATAGAGTTCCAATGAAATCTACAATGTGATGTTATTTTTGTCATTCCGAAACTGAGAGATCACTGTTTATGTTTTATAATCTTTATAAATGTTCAAGATGTATGCTTGATTTATAAACTTAATAATAAAACAGATTTGAAATAAAATAGCAGCCGGTTCCCAGACCGGCAAGAAACAGCTGCGGCGACCCGCAGTGTCTCTTTAAGACACTAACAAATAAGGAATAACGTCTGGAACACCATTGTAAGTCTGAACTGGGTGCAAAAACCTAAAAAAACCATCACTATGGGGAGATAAGGTAAGGGGAATACATGGAATAGCAGAAACTGCTGTGTGAATACTGACTTGAAAAATCCAATAGCTATATGTAAGAGTGAAAATGTGAAAAATGGAATCTGCATTACTGCCATGAATATATGAATCAAGAGAAATTTAGCTACTGAATTGATCAATGCAATAGAGCCCCAACACTACGCCAAAGTATTTCTCTACGTTGGGGTCCCTAGCTTGTGTGTGTCCTCTCATGCAGTTAAAAAACTTACCGTGTTTGGGAAGCTGAGACCCAGGCTATTTATGCGTATGACACAAGCTAGTTTCTGCTATTTCATGTATTCCCCTTACATAGTCACTGGTGTGCATACCTTATCTCCCCATAGTTTCTTTAAGACACTGACACAAATGAATCCCCATACCTCCGCGCCGCACTTCCGGGTACAGTGGAGCCTGTCTGCTTCCTGACCCGGCGTGAAGCGACGCGTTGACGCTACAGAGGTCACGGCAGTGTGAGGAGGTAGCTCCTCCTACTGCCGTCTGTCAGCGTGCAGAGACGAGCCGCGGAGGAGGACGGAAGACAGAGGAGAAGCTGCCGGTGCTTGCAGCAGGTAAGCGTTCAGTGAGCTGAAGATGCAGGGAGAGGATCCGCATAAGATGGCTGCTATATGTGGCTATATGGGGAGAGGCCACATAAGATGGGAGCGCTATATGGGGAGAGGGGCCACATAAGATGGGAGAGGCCACATAAGATGGGAGCTATATGGGGAGAGGCCACATAAGATGGGAGCTATATGGGGAGAGGCCACATAAGATGGGAGCCATATGGGGAGAGGGGCCACATAAGGTGGGAGAGCTATATGGGGAGAGGGGCCACATAAGATGGGAGCTATATGGGGAGAGGGGCCACATAAGATGGGATCTATACGGGAAAAGGAGCCATAAGGGACAGGATCTGCAAGGGAAAAGGAGCACATGGAATGAGATCTGCTGGGGAAAGAGGCCATAATGGGATGGGATCTGCAGGGGGAAAGAGGCCATGATGGGATGGGATCTGCAGGGGAAAGAGGCCAAAAGGGATGAGATCTGTAGGGGCAAAGGAGCCACATGGGATGAGATCTGTATGGGGAAGGTCGTCCATTCCAATTTTAGCAGGGCTCCTTTAGTAATAATTTTTAAAAACTGTAGAAAAACCATTTAATACAATATGACTGGAACAACTGGTGCTGGACAGGAGAGTGACGGTATAGGAGTGGAAGGAGATTTTACTTTAAATTACTTGTAATTTTTGGTTGAGGAAACTGCGTGAAAATGGGTGTGGCTAACAAAATGGGTGTGGTTACAGAATGGGTGTGGTTTTCAAATAGGCAGGGTTTACAGAGAACCTGTTGTTAAAAATTTGAATCCCACCCCTGGGGCAACCCCTTTAACAACGAAGGCCGTCTTCAAGCTGACTCATTAGATACAGTTAGGTCCAGAAATATTTGGACAGTGACACAAGTTTTGTTAGTTTAGCTGTTTACAAAAACATGTTCAGCAATACAATTCTATATATAATATGGGCTGAAAGTGCACACTCCCAGCTGCAATATGAGAGTTTTCACATCCAAATCGGAGAAAGGGTTTAGGAATCATAGCTCTGTAATGCATAGCCTCCTCTTTTTCAAGGGACCAAAAGTAATTGGACAAGGGACTCTAAGGGCTGCAATTAACTCTGAAGGCGTCTCCCTCGTTAACCTGTAATCAATGAAGTAGTTAAAAGGTCTGGGGTTGATTACAGGTGTGTGGTTTTGCATTTGGAAGCTGTTGCTGTGACCAGACAACATGCGGTCTAAGGAACTCTCAATTGAGGTGAAGCTGAACATCCTGAGGCTGAAAAAAAAGAAAAAATCCATCAGAGAGATAGCAGACATGCTTGGAGTAGCAAAATCAACAGTCGGGTACATTCTGAGAAAAAAGGAATTGACTGGTGAGCTTGGGAACTCAAAAAGGCCTGGGCGTCCACGGATGACAACAGTGGTGGATGATCGCCGCATACTTTCTTTGGTGAAGAAGAACCCGTTCACAACATCAACTGAAGTCCAGAACACTCTCAGTGAAGTAGGTGTATCTGTCTCTAAGTCAACTGTAAAGAGAAGACTCCATGAAAGTAAATACAAAGGGTTCACATCTAGATGCAAACCATTCATCAATTCCAAAAATAGACAGGCCAGAGTTAAATTTGCTGAAAAACACCTCATGAAGCCAGCTCAGTTCTGGAAAAGTATTCTATGGACAGATGAGACAAAGATCAACCTGTACCAGAATGATGGGAAGAAAAAAGTTTGGAGAAGAAAGGGAACGGCACATGATCCAAGGCACACCACATCCTCTGTAAAACATGGTGGAGGCAACGTGATGGCATGGGCATGCATGGCTTTCAATGGCACTGGGTCACTTGTGTTTATTGATGACATAACAGCAGACAAGAGTAGCCGGATGAATTCTGAAGTGTACCGGGATATACTTTCAGCCCAGATTCAGCCAAATGCCGCAAAGTTGATCGGACGGCGCTTCATAGTACAGATGGACAATGACCCCAAACATACAGCCAAAGCTACCCAGGAGTTCATGAGTGCAAAAAAGTGGAACATTCTGCAATGGCCAAGTCAATCACCAGATCTTAACCCAATTGAGCATGCATTTCACTTGCTCAAATCCAGATTTAAGACGGAAAGACCCACAAACAAGCAAGACCTGAAGGCTGCGGCTGTAAAGGCCTGGCAAAGCATTAAGAAGGCAGAAACCCAGCGTTTGGTGATGTCCATGGGTTCCAGACTTAAGGCAGTGATTGCCTCCAAAGGATTCGCAACAAAATATTGAAAATACAAATATTTTGTTTGGGTTTGGATTATTTGTCCAATTACTTTTGACCTCCTAAAATGTGGAGTGTTTGTAAAGAAATGTGTACAATTCCTACAATTTCTATCAGATATTTTTGTTCAAACCTTCAAATTAAACGTTACAATCTGCACTTGAATTCTGTTGTAGAGGTTTCATTTCAAATCCAATGTGGTGGCATGCAGAGCCCAACTCGTGAAAATTGTGTCACTGTCCAAATATTTCTGGACCTAACTGTATATTTAAAGGGGTTGTCCAGTGAAAACAAGTTATCATCTATTCTAAGGATAGGTGATAACATACTGATGCCTGGGGCCTTAAGGAAGGAACGGGAACATTTTATGCTCGATGGGTCACTTATATCCCTGTTCCAAGATGAGTTATCACCAATCCTTCTTTTTCTACTGGGGACAAATAGGACATAAACTAATTATCAGCTGTAATCTGTAGGGAATTAATCACCAGTTCTACAAATACAGGATCAATATAGACCTGATCTGGATGACTTTTCTGCCTCTGTTAGTTAGCATGAATAATTTCCAATACCATCAAGCAGAGATCTTGAATATTTCCATTCACTGCAGCTATAATCGAGGTTTCCGAGCTCTTTCCCTCCCTGATGAGTTATCATAAATCATCATAAAAATGTCTTCCATCGTCGGGACACGGCGTCTAATGATTCAGTGTCCGCAATATGTTATCACTTCATCTGTGCCGATCTGTACAACTGTTCCACGAGCCGCAGGAAAATCAATATCTTGGGGGCTCCAGGGAAAAGTAACGAGAGCAGTGGTTATGGTTTTACATGAGGGATGGAGGCCTGCGGCTTTCCTTTCCCAGGGATTGGGCCTAGTTCTCTAGAAGTCACCATGAGTTCAATGGTGGTAAATAAATACAGACTATTATGGAGCGTACATGGGTCAGCATAGGAGATATTGGGACAAATGTATTTAAAAAACCCCACCCTATTTGTTGCCCTTAGCAACCGACAAAAGCTTCTACCAGAGAAGTTTAAAAAATTTAACTTGTGCTCTGATTGGTTGCTATGGGCAACAATGACAGTTATTCTTTTTCAAAACTGTCTGGGAAATTGACCCCGGCAACCAGAATCCGTTTTATTTCTTAATGTGTTTTAGTAAAACAAAAGCTATATTGTAATAAATGTCGGCTCTTATGTGCAGGGTCCTCTCTCCTGTAGAGTGTCAGCTCTTATGTGCAGGGTCCTCTCTCCTGTAGAGTGTCAGCTCTTATGTGCAGGGTCCTCTCTCTCCTGTAAAGTGTCAGCTCTTATGTGCAGGGTCCTCTCTCCTGTAGAGTGTCAGCTCCTATGTGCAGGGTCCTCTCTCCTGTAGAGTGTCAGCTCTTATGTGCAGGGTCTTCTCTCCTGTAGAGTGTCAGCTCTTATGTGCAGGGTCCTCTCTCCTGTAGAGTGTCAGCTCTTATGTGCAGGGTCCTCTCTCCTGTAGAGTGTCAGCTCTTATGTAGAGAGTCCTCTCTCCTGTAGAGTGTCAGCTCTTATGTGCAGGGTCCTCTCTCCTGTACAGTGTCAGCTCTTATGTGCAGGTTCTTCTCTCCTGTAGAGTGTCAGCTCTTATGTGCAGGGTCCTCTCTCCTGTATAGTGTCAGCTCTTATGTGCAGGGTCCTCTCTCCTGTAGAGTGTCAGCTCTTATGTGCAGGGTCCTCTCTCCTGTAGAGTGTCAGCTCTTATGTGCAGGGTCCTCTCTCCTGTAGAGTATCAGCTCTTATGTGCAGGGTCCTCTCTCCTGTAGAGTGTCAGCTCTTATGTGCAGGGTTCTCTCTCCTCCTGTAGAGTGTCAGCTCTTTTGTGCAGGGTCCTCTCTCCTGTAGAGGGTCAGCTCTTATGTGCAGGGTCCTCTCTCCTGTATAGTGTCAGCTCTTATGGGCAGGGTCCTCTCTCCTGTAGTGTCAGCTCTTCTGTGCAGGGTCCTCTCTCCTGTAGAGTGTCAGCTCTTATGTGCAGGGTCCTCTCTCCTGTAGAGTGTCAGCTCTTATGTGCAGGGTCCTCTCTCCTGTATACTGTCAGCTCTTATGTGGAGGGTCCTCTCTCCTGCATAGTGTCAGCTTTTATGTGCCGGGTCCTCTCTTCTGTAGATTGTCAGCTCTTTTATGCAGGACCCTTTCTCCAGAAGTGTCAGCTCTAATTTGCCGGGTCCTCTCTTCTGTATAGTTTTAGGCATTCAACCATCAGTCATTCCACCATCAACAATGGTGGCCATCCTGGGCCAGATGTAGCAAGACAGGCCCAAACCATGATACTACAGGAATGGTTTAATAATATTGGTATGAGGTGTTCATGCTGTAGTAATGTAGTATTTTTTTCTCCAAACAGAATGCTTCTCATTCAAACCAAAAAACTCTATTGTGGAATCATCCAGTCTCAAAACATTGTACCTACACTCTTCTGGCTTGTCTTTAGTAAAGAGTAGATGTGCAGCAATGTGTTTGTTTTTTTTTTGGGGGGAGCAGGGACATTTTCCTTGCAATTCTGCCATGCACACCATTGTTGTTCAGTGTCCTCCTGATGGTGGCCTTTTTAACATTAGCTAATGTGAGAGAGGCCTTTTGTTGCTTAGAGGTTACCTTGGGTTCCTTTGTGACCTTGAGGACTATTATACATGTTGCTCTTTTAGAAATCTTTATTAACTAATCCTTGGGATGGTAATAATGACCTTGAATTTCCTCCACTTAGGCACAATCTGACTGCGGATTTGTGCAGTCCAAACTCTTCAGAGATGTATTTTTAACCTTTTACTACCTTGGTGAGCATCAACAGCTCTCCTTCTGAGGTCCTCAGAAATTTCCTTTGTTCCGGCCATGATTCACTTCCAAAACGTTTTGTGAAGATCAGACTTTGATAGATCCCGGTTATTTAAATAAAACAGGTCACCCACTCCCACCTGATTGTCATCCCAAAGACACCACTCTAATCTCACCATCAAATTATCTGCTAATTCTAAAGTTGCATATGTGGCGCCCCTGAGGCTTCCGTCGCCACAGAGACATTGCACCTCAGCCAGAGGTGTGATGTCCCATTCTGGTAAAGAAAGGAGTAAACGCCGGTTCACAGGCAAATTTACACTACACCCATTGTTAGGCACACACAGGGACCGGGGATAGTGGCAGCAACCCCCCATGCTGCATGCTGGGGGGGCCGTAAGACCCATCCCTTCTCCCATAGAGTGGGGTCTAGCAATTGGGGAGGTGGGAGGAGCCAACAGAGAGTAGAGGAGAGACAGGAAGGTCAAGTTTAGACATATAGAGGTTGGAGTTGAAGTGAGTGAGAAGTCTGCAGGAGGCAGAGGAGGCAGATAGTCTGAAGGAGTGAGGAGTAAAACAGCAAGAGAAAGTTACGCTTCCTGGTGGAGACCCTGGGGCCCAGCTAGGCCCAGGTGACACCACAGCAGAGAACTACAGAAAGGATTCCAGGGCCACTGCAAGGCTTTCAAGCTTGTGGCCTGTTCCACTGACCATCGGGTGGAGGGATCAAGCTGCATACAGGGAACGGTCCCTAGAAACTGGAGGAAGAGAAGTCATTTCCAAAGGTGAACACCGAGGCCCAGGGTGGTTGCAAGCGCCCAGGGCCACATCCCACTGTAGAACCCCTGGGAAGAGGGCACAGTACCAGCTAGGCAAGCCTTCTTGTCCAGAACCTATAGTGGAGGCCAAGACAGGTTTATCCAGAAAAGTCAAGGCTTTGAAGACAGCTGAGGGAAGAGACACAACAGAGGGGTGCACCGGCTTTTATTCCCAGATCTACCCGGGATCGGCGGAGGTCCCTGACAGTGGGTCCCAGCAGTCCAAAGGCACCAGTGTGCTGCAGCCCTGGAACTGTGAGTAAACATCTTGAAACTGCATCCCCTGGTGTTGCCTCCATTATTTCGCCTGCACTGCACCATCTACAACACCCTCATAGACTCTTATAAGCACCAACGGTTGCCCCGGGGTACCGCTCCACCTGTGGGGAGCAGGACCATCCAAGCTGCCATTCCACCAGCCCCGGAGGCCCCATACAGCAGCGGCGGCTTAATAACCGCAAACCACAGGTGGCGTCACGAATACCCTACAAACTTTATTATATATTATCATCCCCACAGTCGCAATATTAGTTGACCCCGCCAGGGTCACGGAGTCGGGCCCCGCCACCACTGACTACCCCCGGACTAGTCCGCCCCGGCACCGGGTGTCCCATAGACCTGGGGTGGGCGAGTCACATATACTTTTGTCTCTCACAGTCATGTGATATTAGATTATTTTCCTCATTTAATATAGAACAAAGTCAAATATTTCTGACCCATTTAATTTATTTGCTTCTATTTACTTTCAAGATTTTTTTGGTAAAAATTTGATGACGTTTTAAGACAAATATATGCAAAAATATGTGGCCTGTGGTTTTGGCATGTACTGGGTGGTGTGGGAGGTTCACGCCTGGTGGGTGGTGGGTTTTCGCTGTGCACTCCGTCTTCTGTGCACATCACTTCTTGCTCTATTAGCGCCCACATCAAAGCACTGAACAGGGATGTACAGCATAATGTGTGCACTAGGAAGCACAAGTGTGGCGCCCTTGCGGCTTCAGGTGCCACAGGGTACTGCACCTCATCCGGGGTGCAGTATTCATCTCGGATACGGATGAGGTCATCGCCAGTAAACCACCACAACACATCTAACACACAACTCGGGAGCTCTGTCACTGGGACTGGGCCAGGGTAGGTGCCAGGGGTGGTCATCATGAGGTATGGGACCTCTTGCCTACTAGTTCAGCAACCCGGAGGCGAGGCACCTGCAGGGGAAGTGAGAAGCCATCTCACACAGCAATCAGTTAGCTCCAGGCGCAGCAAGCGCTAGGTCAGACTCATTAAGAGATGTCGCAAGACACTGCACAGAAAGGGACCCGTGGTCTGGAGCTGGAAGCTCGACCTGGGTTCTTAGGAAGAAGGGGGATCCCAGGGTTCGCGGGGAGTGCAGCAGGCACCCGTGACCCGTTCCACGGCCCAGGAGCTGGGGTGGAGGGAAGACCACTGGAAAGGACACACAGAAGGAAACACCGGCCTTGACCTCTGAACTATTCGGGATCGGCTGGAGCCCATTACAGCGGAACACGGCACACCAAAGAGCTGTAACAACCAAGCTGCATCACCATCTGCCCCAGAAGACAGATTTTCCTCAGCGACGGCTAATAATTGGCCACACACAACAGGTGGCTTCAAAAATAACTACTACCATCATCCCCATCTTTATTGACACCGCTAGGGTCACGGAACCGTGCCAGGCCACTGTGACATCCCGGCCCGGTGATGAGTAACCCTTGGGACCCCGTTGGCGTGTCAACTCGGCGTCACGAACAGGATTTCGTGCTTGCAACAAGGGGTACTGTGCACCTCAAAGACTGTGTAAAACGTAAGCTTTGAAAACAACAGTCGCCATTTACCGAGCAGCGCGGAAAAAGAAGGGGCGTGCCATCGTGGGTGGAGCCCAGAAAAGCGCACGAAGATAAGTCCCGCTGCTGGAAGCAGGCGAATTGGCCGGAGATGTCCACTGAGGAGGAGGATCAAGCCATACCTGTAGCCGCAGTTGCCGCACCGGTACTACCGTTCACAATGCTGTATATTCCGGGGGTGGCCAGTATTTGAGGGAGTCATACACCTTGAAAGATTGACTGATTTTAAGGATGGACTGTATAGCTTGTTTCGAGTATATCCCCTGACTGAAAATCAAAAGACCAGTATCCTGATTAGCCAGCTGACCTGGGCAGCCCAACCGGAGGTGAGATCCTGGCCGGACACTGACAAAAGGACCGTGAAGCAGATCCTGGCCAAGCTGAAGGGCACCTTTGACACCCGTACGGAGGCTGAGATAAAGATTCTGTAACAACCAAGCTGCGTCACCATCTGCCCCAGAAGACATATTTTCCGCAGCGGTGGCTAATAATTGCCCGCACACCACAGGTGGCATCACGAATAACTACTCCAATCATCCACATCCCCATCTTCATTGACACCGCCGGGATCACGGAACCGGGCCAGGCCGCTGTGACATCCCAAACCCTTACCGGCCCGATGACGATTAACCCTTGGGACCCCGTGGACACGTCACATGCATGTCAATTTTAACTAATTCCCATAAATACATTTCGCACTTTAGAACTTTGTCCTTAAGTAGATGCATTTTCTTTTGAAGTCACCGTCCTGGGACGAGCTCTTTACTAGGCTTATATATTCATGTATATATTTTATATGCTGAGAATATAAATACACAAATCATTGCCAGTAATATTAGCGTTGCCTCTTACTTCTTTAATACGGCCATGGAGCCAAGGATTATTTTGACCCTTCAGAGCCATCAATATTCATCCCATTGATTATATTAGGGTCACATTCTTATTTCAGCTATTATTACAATACTCTTTTGTCATGTTTTCTGGCTATGAAATTCATTCGTGCTCCTGCCATTACTGGCGTACAGATGGTGACTGTGTAGCGGCGTGGCATCCTGCCAGTGGGTTGAAGTACCATCTTTATGGAGGATCTGGAGGACGCGTACATAACGCTGACTGATGGGATGTATTGTTAGTCTGTTCTAGGTCACTGGCGGATCCATTAAAGTGTACTTGCGCAATATTAATCTACATGTAATATTAAAGAGAAACTGCAATGTCTCCAAAAACTATTAAATTGCAGATATAGAGATAATATAAAAGGTTAATAATGTTACAATGTTCACCAGCTGCAATACTGAAAGTGCGGCTATCGGGAGAAAATGAACTTTATTCCACCTGAGAGCCTCCGTCGATCATAGAGGTGTACCGCCCCGCGCTCGGCAGCAGCCGAGCCGCTCGGATCCGGGCTCATTGGTGGGTGGCTCGAGCACCTCCGGACCCGGGGTCACGTCGCTCTGAAAGGGTGCTGGCACTACTTAGGGGGGTGGTAGGTAGGTGTACGGCCGGAGCCGTGTTTGAGTTCGTGACGCCATGCACGGGATGTGGAGATGGTGAACACCACCCCTGCAGTTACGGGGCACTCGGGGGAGATGGTCATGCAGCAAGATGTTAACCCCTCTGTGGACAGGGATGATGGCCCCGGGACCCGTTGGGAAGAGCTGGGCGGTGCAGGGCGATGCGTGGCTGGATGGCACTGTTGTACTCACTGTTATTGACACACACGTCTCTGGTAAACAAAGTTGATGGTGGTCGGTGCCCGCAGCCAGCTGCGTCTGGTCCCCCACCCGGTTCGGTGGTCTTTGCCTTTCTCCTGCACCGTGTAGTGTATGTGTAGACTGCCTTTGCTTCAGCGATGGGAGTCCGCTCCCCGGCTGTGTATATGTCGGGAGAACCCGTTTGCCCGCAGACGCTGGCCCGTGGGATCTCTCTGCCTGTGCGGTGGCTTTCTATCCTCCTCGGTGGGCTGTTGTCTTCAGTCGGGACTTGGGTGGGAAAGGACCTATAGTCCAGACTGCAATCAGTGAATTAACTCAGTCCAGTGGCTTCTGGACCTCGTTTCAGGGTCTGAGTACCCCCCTGTGTGCTCGGGTTTCCAGTCGATTCCCCGGGTCGGTACCGGCAGGCCACTACCCTGTCCCGGTCCACCACGGTTCTACCTGGCCGTCTTCCCGACTCCTGCAGGCTAGGCCACCGTCTTCCTCCTAGCCAAGGTGTGCGGGCTATGACCCTTACACCTGTCAGTCTGACGCAGGCCTGTACCACAGGCCTGATCTCCTTACCCCTCAACACTACAAACTGATCTGCTCGGCTGTTTCCTGCCTCAGGCCCTCTGAACTCCTCGGTGGGCGTGCCAACCGCCTGGCTCCGCCCCCCTGGTGTGTCCATTAAGCTCTGAGGGAGGTGACTAGGGTTTATGTGGTTTGGTTGGTGTTACCTTGTGCGGGGCGCTATCTGTGACTACCTGGCTAGTCCAGGGCGTCACAGAGGCGTGCGCGGAGCGAATACAGTCACTGGTCAGTACACAGTGAGTGGCGGCTGTAAGCACGTCTCCATACTTTGATTGACAGCTCGCTCTGCAACACATCTGTGCAGAGCGAGCTGTCACTGTGCGCTTAGCTGCAATAATGGCCACTCCGGACAGGCTTTTATGACTTACAAACGTGTAGTCCAAACTTACTTTAGGCTACGGTCTTCAGTCATCATGTCCACTGGAAACTCTCAAACTCAGCTCCAATCCATGAAAAAAAATAAAATAAAATTCACGGATACTGATTCAATTGTGAAATATTCTTCTTTTCCTCATAGGAGCCTGGATTACTAAAGGCTGGCAACTCCTAGGCGGAAATAAAATAGTGTCCTCCTGGTAGGCAAAAGCTACCGGACAGCCTTGTAATGCTAGTACCCTGCAGATCAACTCTATGTAGGTTAATGGCACATTTCATGTCTAACAGTACACACAATGTAATTGAAAGCTTCAGGGTAATTACATATATATATATATATATATATATATATATATATATATATATATATATATATATATATATATATATATATATATATATATATATATGTTGATGGGAGCTATATTCCTTCTAGCCTTTTGTACTGTTGAACAACAGAGAAGAGATTAATCTTGGCATGAACCTTCTCTGCTAGTTCAGGTTGTGAGGCAAGGCCTGATGAGCACAGGTGTATGATTAGCACAGCATAAGGCTAAGTTTGCACACTGCGTTTTTTTGACGCTGCGTTTTTGTGCGTTTTTGTCCGCTAAAAACGCACAAAAACGCACCCGCGTCGTCAAAAAACGCATGCATTTTTACCGCGATTTGGTGCATTTTTGGCTGCGTTTTTCTGCGTTTTTGATCTCTGCGTTTTGCTGCGTTTTTCCAATGCATTGCATGGGCAGAAAACGCAGAAAAACGCAGGAAAGAATTGACATGTCCATTTTTTTTTTCAAGCTCAAAAAAGCAGCTTAAAAAAACAGTTCTGTGCGGACAGCAAAATTGAAAACTTTCATGGGAAAGCAAAGTCATGCAGTTTTGAGGCCAAAAACGCACCCGAAAAACGCGCAAAAACACAGCGAAAAACGCACTGTGCGCACATAGCCTAAAAAGACAGCCAGAACTTCTTCTCAGTATGTGGGTGTTTGGGCTTGAAAGCTGAAGGAGACTTTGGGGAGAAGAAACCAAAGCTGTATGGACTGGGACTGGTGTTGTGCTGTTTACCAAACTGGACTCTTCCTTTTGTAACCCTGTCTGAAGTAAGACTGCTTTTATGTGTATATTCAGTGTGAATAAAACACTGGCCTTTTTGGACTAGAAACCCATGTATGCCTCTTTACTGCGTCCCTCCCAACGCCTGCCAGAGTTGAAACCCTATATTATATATATATATATATATATATATATATATATATATATATATATATATAAAATTCTGCCTCTCCGTTGCATAGATACTGGCATTCACAATATTTGGCACCAAGTTAATTTTTAAGTTCAAATGGGTGTTATCAAACAGTTTTCCCTGAGGTCATGTACTTCTTCTCCTATATGACATTGACCAATCATAGGCAGGCAGAAACAGTCAAGGGAGAGAAGGACACGCCCTCACCACAGTTCAGAGCAAGTTTCTTACTGTGAGACATGTAATGACAGACAGCCCTGATCTCACTGCAGACTAATTAGAATTACAGCAGATCAGAGTGTGATCACTGACACCTATCAGCTCTCAGCTCCAGACAGTCAGTGTGGGGGAGGGGCAGTGCAGCAGTGGTGACAGTGCTATGAGAGGAGAACTGATATTAGGGTTTGTTATGTGACACAGCTAAACTCAGCTGTGCTTCCTCTCCCCTCACAGATGAAAAAAATTAAAAAAATACAGATAGTGGACCAGCCTCCAAATACAAATATAAACCCAAGATCAGACTATCTAATACAGACTTACATCACACCTCCTAAACAAAAAACTGTTCTGAAACAGTCCTCTTAATTGAGTACAGACCCTAAACCATACCCACTAAACAAAAACAGATCACCCCCCCCAATAGAAATACAGAACCCAGACCAGACACTCGATAAAATCAAATCTAGATCAGGCCTCCTAAACAAATAAAGACTTCAAATCAGCTCCCCTAAATAACGACCCCCACACCATCCCTTCTGATCAAATGCAAACCTCAGACCATATCCTTTAAACATATACAGACAGCAGACTAGACCCCCTTAAAAAAATCAGACCTCCTAATTAAACATAGGTACAAGACCAGACCAGATTCCCTAAATAGATACAGACCCCAGTCAACCCCCTAGAAAAACCAGACCTTCTAAACAAATACAAATCCCAGACCAGCCCTCCCGAAAGAAATACAGACCCCAGTCCAATCACCTTAAAAAAATAGACCTTCTAAACAATTACAAGCCCCCAACCAGTCCTGCAGAGAAAAATACAGACCCCAGACCAACGCCCATAAAAAACAAACCTAACAAAATACAATCCCCCCGACTAGCCCTCCCGAAACAAATACAGACACCAGACCAAATACCAATCAAATACAGACCTAGACCGGATCACATAAACAAATACAGATCCCAGTCCAGCTGTCCTAAAGACAGACCCCAGACCAGACCCCCTAACCCAATATATACCCCAAACCAGATAAATTCTTTAAGTAATACAGACCAGACTCCTCACATAATTTCCAGTCCACACTCCTTTAATTGTCCCTCCCGAGCACAAATACAAAGCCCTGATGCCAACCTGACGTTGCTATAGCAGCTTGATAATGGAGGACCCCACCAAACAGCGGTCGAGTCTTATGCATCCTACATCATCCACACAGAGGCCACCATTGCACTTCTGTGTATGCACACTTTGATCTGTCCTGCTGAGGGCATTGCTAAGTATTGTTATATGCAGGCGCAGGGAAAGGTCAAATACCGCCCGCGCATGCGCACTACAATACCTTGATCTGCCCTCCGTAAGCATTTCAAAGTACGCATGTGCAGGAACGCAATGGAGACCTCGGTGTGGATGATGTAGGACGTGTCTTAGGGCGATGTCACATGCTACGATATATCGGGCGATATGTCGTCAGGGTCACGGCTTCCGGGACGCACATCCGGCATCGTTAGAGATATCGTAGCGTGTGACAGCTACGAACGACTGTGAACGAGCAAAAATACTCACTTTATCGTTGCTCGTTGACACGTCGTTCATTTTCATAAAGTCGTTCCTCCTTCTGCGCACCGGTTGTTCGTCATTCCCGAGGCAGCACACATCGCTCCGTGTGACACCCCGGGAACGACGAACACAGCTTACCTGCGTCCCGCCGGCAAAGCGAAAGGAAGGAGGTGGGCGGGATGTTTCGTCCCGCTCATCTCCGCCCCTTTGCTTCTATTGGGCGGCCGCTGTGTGACGTCGCTGTGACGTCGAACGTCCCTCCCCGTTCAGAAAAAGGATGTTCGCTGCCCACAGCGAGGTCGCTAGGGAGGTAAGTACGCGTGACGGGGGTTTAACGACTTTGTGTGACACGGGCAATGAATTGCCCGTGACGCACAAACGACGGGGGCGGGTGCGATTGCTCATGTGATCGCACGATAAATCAGTGCGTGTAACGCCGCCCTTACATACAGAACCGCAAAGGAGGACGGCGATTGTAAGAAGATAGGACGCCCATCAGACCCGACCGCCCCGCAGGTGAATATAATTAAAAAAGTTTTTTACGTTATACAGAGCGGCCTGGGCTCTTATATACAGTATTCTAAAATATTGTATATATGGGCTCACTGGTGGTGGCCGCAGTTTATAGGGGACAAATCTGTTGACGCGTCCCCTTTAAAATAAACCTGTAAAGTTTTAAGGGGTTCAGTTGCCATAAAGTAATTATTTATTTCCATACGCCAACAATGCAAAGTTTAGGCAAAAAGTGTTGTCAACAAGACATGACATTGCTCAATAAGTAAATTAAGGGGGCGCCAGGGGCACCAAGACCTTTGACCAAGCCAAGGGTTCACCGAAGCTCCATCATTGCCTATTTTGCCCCCTTTGCATGTTATCGCCTGAGCTTTCTGCACTGTCATCGACCGCTCTCCTCATCGCATGACCAGATGTAATATAAAAGCTCTTCTGCAGCACCTGCGGCTCATGGACCTTCCCTTCTTTATGGCAGGAGCATGAACCGTGCCGCCGGCGCCCCATAAAACCACAGTTGCGTCTCGTGTTGTTTTTCCACTCTGCACCTGTATCGTCTCTGCATTGTGTCTGACATTGGCTTCCAGACAAAAGTGAGAGACTCTTGCGCAGATGAAATGACCTATTCATAAAATAATCATGTGAGGCCGAGCAGATGTTTACTAGTGATATACCTCGCCGTGGTTCCAGCACACGCCTCAGGAGCCGGGACATAATGTATAAAACATCAGACAGATGCCTCCTTCTCTTCCAGGATGAGTTTTCGACGTATAGGAGGCGTGAGGCATCTTCCACGTAACCATGTTTTTTACATGTCTCATTCATAGGGTTACCTTATTTCACAGGATTACGATAGACTAGGATTAATGAGGTTGTTCAAGATTACAAAAATCCGGACTAATTTTTCAAAAAACAGTTTTTACCTAAAATTTGAAAAATGAACGTAATAGTAGGACATAGCCTAAAATAAACAAAACCCCTACACATTTGTTAAAATCCCTTGCCTCTGCAGCACTAATGCTCCTGTGGTCCACACCGGTCTTTGTTTACTTTGCTGCACTGCTGACATTTTGGTGGTCCTTGACGGCATTTGTTTAGTTTGCGGTCTCACTGACATGTCGCTGTTGTATGCCGGTGTTTGTTTTTTGGCATCGCTGAGGCTTCAGTGTTCCCCCTTGGTAGTTGTTTAGTTTGCAACATTGCTGAAATCTTGAAGATCCTTGCTGGTCTCTGTTTACTTTGCTGCTGTGTTGATACTACTGTAGTCCTCATCACTCTTTGCTTACCTTGGCACAGTGCTGATACTATGGTGGTCTTTGCCAGTATTTCTTTACTTTGGTACATTTCTGTTGCTATATTGATTGAATTTGTTTAGTTGACACTTTGATAGTCTTCACGCATGTGTTTCATTTGGTGCATCACTGATAGCTCGGAGGGTCCTCGCTGGTCTCTGTTTACTTTGCTGCAGTACTAATGCTACGGTGGGCCTCACCATTCATTGTGTATTTTACTGCAAAACTGATGCTATCGTGGGCCTCACCATTTATTGTTTACTTTGCCGCAGTACTGATGCTACAGTGGGCCTCACCATTCAGTATTTACTTTTCTGCAGTACTGATTTTATGGTGGGCCTCACCATTCAGTGTTTACGTTTCTGCAGGACTGATGTTACAGTGGGCATCACCATTCAGTGTTTACGTTTCTGCAGGACTGATGTTACAGTGGGCATCACCATTCATTGTTTACTTTGCTGCAGTAGTGATGCTATGTTGGGCCTTAAGGCCCAGTCACACACAACGACTTACCAGCGATCCCGAAAACGATGCGACCTGATAGGGATCGCTGGTAGGTTGCTGGTGAGATGTCACATAGTCAGACCTTACCAGCGATGCAGGAACGATACAGGTCGCAGTAGCGACCTGTATAACGATCTCAGCAGTCACTGTGATCCTGTCACACAGTGTCAAACACAGCGATGTGTCCTGCCCAGCAGGACATCACCTTTGAAGAAAATGGCCTGGACCATTCTGCAACGACTAGCGATCTCACAGCAGGGGCCTGATCGCTGGTAGGTGTCACACATAACGAGATCGCCAACGGGATCGCTACTGCGTCACAGAAACCGTGACTCAGCCGCGATCTCGCTAGCGATCTCGTTATGTGTGACGGTACCTTAACTATTCAGTGTTTACATTACTGCAGCACTGATGCTACGATGGGCCTCACCAATCATTGTTTACTTTGTTGCTGTACTGATGCTATGGTGGACCTCATTATTCATTGTTTACCTTCTTGCAGTACTGATACTACGATGGGCCTCACCATTCATTGTTTACTTTGCTGCAGTACTAATACTACAATGGGCCTCACCATTCATTGTTTACTTTGTTGCTGTACTGATACTACAATGGGCCTAACCATTCATTGTTTACTTTGTTGCTGTACTGATGCAATGATGGGCCTCACCATTCATTGTTTACTTTGTTGCTGTACTGATGCTATGGTGGACCTCACTATGCATTGTTTACTTTTCTGCAGTACTGATGCTATGGTGGGCCTCACCATTCATTGTTTACTTTGTTGCTGTACTGGTGCTATGGTTGGCCTCACCATTCATTGTTTACTTTGCTGCAGTATTGATGCTACGATGGGCCTCACCATTCATTGTTTGCTTTTCTGCAGTACTGATGCTATGGTGGGCCTCACCATTCATTGATACTTTGTTGCTGTACTGATGCTATGGTGGACCTCACCATTCATTGTTTACTTTTCTGCAGTACTGGTGCTATGGTGGGCCTCACCATTCATTGTTTACTTTGCTACAGTACTGATGCTACGGTTGGCCTCACCATTCATTGTTTACTTTGTTGCAGTACTGATGCTACGATGGAACTCACCATTCAATGTTTACTTTGTTGCTGTACTGATGCAATGATGGGCCTCACCATTCATTGTTTACTTTGTTGCTGTACTGATGCAATGATGGGCCTCACCATTCATTGTTTACTTTGTTGCAGTGTTGATGCTACGGTTGGCCTCACCATTCATTGTTTACTTTACTGCAATACTGTAGCTGTGGTGAGCCTCACCATTCAGTGTTTACATTGCTGAAGCATTGATGCTATGGTGGGCCTCACATTCATTGTTTACTTTGTTGCTGTACTGATGCTGTGGTGGGCCTCACTATTCATTGTTTACTTTGTTGCAGTACTGATGCTACGGTTGGCCTTACCATTCATTGTTTACTTTACTGCAATACTGTAGCTGTGGTGGGCCTCACTATTCATTGTTTACTTTGTTGCAGTACTGATGCTACGGTTGGCCTCACCATTCATTGTTTACTTTACTGCAATACTGTTGCTGTGGTGGGCCTCACCATTCATTGTTTACTTTGTTGCTGTACTGATGCAATGATGGGCCTTACCATTCATTGTTTACTTTGTTGCTGTACTGATGCAATGATGGGCCTCACCATTCATTGTTTACTTTGTTGCTGTACTGATGCAATGATGGGCCTCACCATTCATTGTTTACTTTGTTGCAGTACTGATGCTACGGAAGCCCTCATCATTCATTGTTTACTTTACTGCAATACTGTAGCTGTGGTGAGCCTCACCATTCAGTGTTTACATTGCTGAAGCATTGATGCTATGGTGGGCCTCACATTCATTGTTTACTTTGTTGCTGTACTGATGCTGTGGTGGGCCTCACCATTCATTGTTTACTTTGCTGAAATACTGATGCTATGGTGGGCCTCACCATTCATTGTTTACTTTGCTGCTGCATTGATGTCACGATGGACCTCACCATTCATTGTTTACTTTACTGCAGTACTGATGCTATTGTGGGCCTCACCATTCATGGTTTACTTTGCTGCAGTATTGATGCTATGGTGGGCCTTACCTTTCATTGTTTACTTTGCTGCAGTAATAATGCCATGGTGGTTCTTGCCCCTCTTTGTTTACTTTGCTGCATTGCTGACACTTCAGTGGTTTGTGATAGTATTTGCTTAGTTTGCTGCACTATTGATTCTTTGATGGTCTTCAAATATATTTTTTTAGTTTTATGGCATCACTGACATTGCAGAGGTCCTCGTTGGTCTTTGACTACTTTGCTGAATAGCAGATGCTACGGTGGTCCTTACCATATTTTACCATGCTTCAGCGCTGATGCCTTGGTTATCCTCGCCAGCCTTGGTTTATTTTGCTGCAGATGTATCATACCATACATCCACTTATTGACAGATGCCTGCCAGAATCTGTGCACGGCTGTCATGTATCCATGTACTTGTACTCACTATAGGACAAGTAAACGAACACCGGCTGAGGTCACTGGTGCACTACTGCAAAAGGAGAATTTATCAGTTCGATATGATTTATTTCTGTAACTTTACACCCTTTCCTACCATAAGACTATATTTTTTTTTAAACTACTGGAAAAAAACTTTAAATCTCCCATTATCTAATAGTAATGAGATGACTCTGCTGATTCTTCCCCAATCTATTCAACAAAGTAGACAAGTGAGTTTCAGAAAACAGGAAATGATAGCTTAATATGTGCAGTCTAGTAGCCAATGTAAGGCCCTGTGCACACTAGAAAAAGGGATTTTTCTCAAGAAATTTCTTGAGAGTCTGAAAGATTAGCGCACTTGCGATCAAAAAACGCACCAATAACGCACCGAAAAAATGCATGCATTTTTACTGCGGTTTTGTGCATTTTTGACGTGTTTTTGGTGCGTTTTTTCCGCAGGTTGGTCCCTGCGTTTTTTTTACCATTATATATGGCAAAAAACGCAGGTACCTGCAGAAAAGAAGTGACATGCACATTCTTTTTCTCAAGAAATTCTGCAGAAAGAATGTTCTTGAGAAAAAAAACGCAGTGTGCGCACAGCTATTTTTTTTTTCATAGACTTTGCTGGGGAATGTCTGCAGAAAGGTTACAATCATTTTCTCACGAAATTTCTGCAGTAAAAACGCAGTGTGCGCACACTGGGCCTAACTGTGAAAGTAGAATATTTTAAGAATTTTTTTTTATGAAAAAATACAATTCTCAATAAACAAAAAAAATATATAAAATGTTATATATATAAATATACAGTACCGACCAAAAGTTTGGACACACTTTCTCATCTCTAGAACAACTGTTAAGAGGAGACTTTGTGCAGCAGCCTTCATGGTAAAATAGCTGCTAGGAAACCACTGCTAAGGACAGGCAACAAGCAGAAGAGACTTGTTTGGGCTAAATAACACAAGGAATGGACATTAGACCAGTGGAAATCTGTGCTTTGGTCTGATGAGTCCAAATTTGAGATCTTTGGATCCAACCACCGTGTCTTTGTAGAAAAGGTGAACGGATGGACTCTACATGCCTGGTTCCCACCGTAAAGCATGGAGCAGGAGGTGTGATGGTGTGGGGGTACCTTGCTGGTGACACTTTGGGGATTTATTCAAAATTGAAGACATACTGAACCAGCATGGCTACCACAGCATCTTGCAGCGGCGTGCTATTCCATCCGGTTTGCGTTTAGTTGGACCATCATTTATTTTTCAACAGGACAATGACCTCAAACACACCTCCAGGCTATGTAAGGGCTATTTGACTAAGAAGGAGAGTGATGGGGGGCTACGCCAGATGACCTGGCCTCCACAGTCACCAGACCTGAACCCAATCGAGATGGTTTGGGGTGAGCTGGACCGCAGAGTGAAGGCAAAAGGGCCAATAAGTGCTAAGCACCTCTGGGAACTCCTTCAAGACGGTTGGAAAACCATTTCCGGTGACTACCTCTTGAAGCTCATCAAGAGAATGCCAAGAGTGTGCAAAGCAGTAATCAAAGCAAAAGGTGGCTACTTTGAAGAACCTAGAATATAAGACATATTTTCAGTTGTTTCACACTTTTTTAAGTATTTCATTCCACATGTTTTCATTCATAGCTTTGATGTCTTCAATGTGAATCTACAATTTTTAGAGTCATGAAAATAAAGAAAACTCTTTGAATGAGAAGGTGTGTCCAAACTTTTGGTCTGTACTGTATCTGGAAAGTTCCCTAACAAGAAATCAGAAAATTACTGCTTAATATACAGTTGGCGATATAAATATGAAAAAGGATTAATTTCTAGAATTTTTTTATGGCAAAAACACACTTTTAAATTAATAAAAAATAATAGAAGCCGCTTTTCTAAAATATATGTTTGGAGGCTCATTGGAGTTATCAGGAAAGTTTCCTAAGAATAAAAACTGCCAAAAAAAATATCATGTAAATGGAAAGGAAAATCACACAATTAAAAATGTTCTAGCTGTCTGACGAGGCGCAGACTGCCGAGAGCAGCCTGGTCGTGACGAGGTGTCTTACTATCCAACACCACAAGGTGGTGGTTGAATGAGGGGAAATAAGCTGCGTGTCTCTGATGTTCCTTCATATCTCCAGGACATAAAATGACGGTTAAACAGCTTAGCTTTGGAAAGAGTCCAAATTATGCTTTCAGATTCATTAACATAGAAGTAAATCTCACGGCCATAAATCTGCAGACTTGCTGTACTCATTTCTCGAGCTCTGGAACAGAAGTAGGCGCGCTGTGTTTCCTCGGCTGGTTAGGGCATTCTAAAACTAGATGTTTGGAGAAACGTTTGATCAGATGCAGCCTCACCTCAAAAATAAAGGCTGCGCTACAAAAGCTGGACAAGTGCCCAACTTTCAATGGTTGTCTCCAGGAGACATTTTTGGGTTGACAACATTCGGCAAATCAACCATATAAGGCACCGAAAACATTGAGAGGAGCGAAACCACATGCTTACAAACCTTATATAACATACGTTACAGTGGGTACGGACAGTATTCAGACCCCTTTACATTTTTCACTTTTTGTTTCATCGCAGCTATTTGGTAAATTCAAAAAAGTTCATATTTTTCTCATTCATGTACACTCTGCGCCCCATCCCCCATCTTGACAGAAAAAAAACAGAAATGTAGAAATTTTTGAAAATTTATTAAACAAGAAAAGCTGAAATATCACATGGTCATAAGTATTCAGACCCTTTGCTGAGTATTGAGTAGAAGCTCCTTTTGAGCTAGTACAGCCATGAGTCTTCTTGGGAATGATTCAACAAGTTTTTCACACCTAGATTTGGGGATACTCTGCCATTCTTCCTTGCAGATCCTCTCCAGTTCCGTCAGGTTGGATGGTAAACGTTGGTGGACGCCATTTTCAGGTCTCTCCAGATATGCTCAGTTGGGTTTAGGTCAGGGGTCTGGCTGGGCCGATCAAGATTGGTCACAGAGTTGTTCTGAAGCCACTCCTTTGTTATTTTAGCTGTGTGCTTAGGGTCATTGTCTTGTTGGAAGGTGAACCTTCTGCCAAGTCTGAGGTCCGGAGTACTCTGGAAGAGGTTTCTTCCAGGATATCTCTGTACTTGGCAGCATTCATCTTTCCTTCAATTACAACCAGTTGTCCTGTCCCTGCAGCTGAAAAACACCCCCATAGCATGATGCTGCCACCACCATGTTTCACTGTTGGGATTGTATTGGGCAGATGATGAGCAGTGCCTGGTTTTCTCCACACATTCTGCTCACAATTATCACCAAAAAGTTCTATCTTCGTCTCATCAGACCAGAGAATCTTATTTCTCATAGCCTGGGAGTCCTTCAAGTATTTTTTTTTGCAAACGCTATGCAGGCTTTCGTATGTCTTGCACTGAGAAGCGTCCGTCGGGCCACTCTGCCATAAAGGCCTGACTGGTGGAGGGCTGTAGTGAACTTTCTCCCATATCCCTACTGCATCTCTGTAGCTCAGCCACAGTGATCTTAGAGTTATTCTTTACCTCTCTCACCAAGGCTCTTCTCCCACGATTGCTCAGTTTGGCTGGATGGCCAGGTCTAGGAAGAGATCTGGTGGTCACAAATGTCTTCCACTTAAGGATTATGGAGACCAGTGTGCTTTTAGCAACCTTGAGTACTGTAGAAATTCTTTTGTAACCTTGGCCAGATCTGTGCCTTGCCACAATTCTGTCTCTGAGCTCCTTGGGCAGTTCCTTTGTCTTCATGATTCTGACATGCGCTGTAAAGTCTTATATAGACAGTGTGTGCCTTTCCAAATCAAGTCCTATCAGTTTAATTAAACACAATTGGACTCCAATGAAGGAGCAGAACCATCTCAAGGAAGATCACAAGGAAATAGACTGTATGTGACTTAAATATAAGTGTCTGAGCAAAGGGTCTGAATACTTATGACCATGTGATATTTCAGTTTTTTGTGTTTAATAATTTTGCAAATATTTCTACATTTCTGGTTTTTTTCTGCCAAGATGGGGGATGGGGTGCAGAGTGTACATTAATGAGAAAAAAATGAACTTTTTTTGAATTTACCAAATGGCTGCAATGAAACAAAGAGTGAAAAATTTAAAGGGGTCTGAATACTTTCCTTACCCCCTGTAGCTTACAAAATGCACACTTAATCTCCATCTATTTCCATCCATGTCAAAAAAAATTAGAATCCACCACAAAATTTGGTCAAAATCTGTATCTAAGTTCCTTGCTTGCCAACTTTTTGAATTGTTCTTGCAGGAGATTCCAGAGTGCGGTGCACTAAACTTTTTTGCATGAAGATTCCACTTTTCTTAGGCCCTATCATGCAACTGGGAATCATCTCCTGTGAACTCATTGCAAGTTCTCAGTTCTAAATTGGTACAGTCTATTAAGAGTAACACATCATGCCCTACAAATGCCTGTCACGAGAGTAACTCGATGGAGAGTGGTCCCTCCGATTACTGGTGTCAGGAGATCACAGCGCAGGGCTTCATACACGTTTGATAGGCTACTACTGCTGGCTGTGCAGATTCTCCTCTATCCAACACTGCTAGGGTTAAATAGATCCTCTGGTTTCTGAAATTCTGAATGAACGGAATGGGCAGCTGTTCTCTATTGCTAATCACCTCTATAAAGACCTCTCTCCTAGTCCAGGTAAATCCCTGGTGATAGTTTCTGCTTTACTTGCCTTTAGAGGGAACCTGTGAGTTGTAGACCAGGAAGCCATTCAAAGAACATTTGCTGTGTGAAAGTTGTGTTGTTTTCCCTTCCTTAGTAATTTTTGTTTTTTCCCCTCTGGTCCGTCCCTCATTCTTACCGCTTGTTGTTTGGAGTGCTTTGTATGATTGCTGTTTATTTTACATCTGTCTGTCTAATCCTCTTTGTTTCTTTAATCTAGAACGAGACTAGCGTTCCTGCTGCCCTGTGCACTATACAGGGCTGAGTCCAGGGAAAGACAGAGACAGCCATGTGATCGTCGACGGGGTGAAAGAACCCGTATAGGTATGTTACGGAGTGCCGGGATTAGCCTCAGTTGAGTTTAGGAGGTGACTCTGCTCCCCTTTCCCTAGTGCCAGGGTATCGTGTACCCTGTGTGTTGGGGTGCTCGCCAGGGATTCCCGTGTATCTGGCAGAACCTCGGTAGTTACAGCGTGATAATGCCACTTTCCTTCCCCCTCAGTATACCTCATACTGAAGGAGTCCAGGGTCACAGCAATGAAAAAAAGGTCAGGAGAGAGTTTCTTTTCGAGAGCCTTTTCTAGTTCTTGGGAGATTTGTCAAGTTTTCCAGACGTCTGGTGAGCCATCCCTTCTTATGAGTTTCTATCTCTAGGACCCATTCCCCTTTACTATTGCAGCCTTTCCAGTATTCTGAGGACAGACGGACCTTACTGACTGCTCCACACATAGACACACTTTCGACCCAAACCTACAAATGCTGCCGCACAGCCCCTCGACCACCAAAACCTCTTCCCTAGTCAGATACAGCCCAATATGAAAATCACCCCCGGCCCCTACTTCCTAACACTTTCTTTTTGATGACACAGTTCCTGGTGTCACCAGCCTACACAAGTGATGGGAATCGGGATGATGTTCACACAATGGGCAAACTTTCCAACTCTCTCGGGAAGGCTCAGGAACCTTCTCAAAAACAGGGTTGACCTACTTGACTCCTGGAAAAGTTGGCAAATCTCATGTGTACCACAGAAGACTCCCAGAAACCAGTGTGTACTCAACGGTTTTTTTAGGTTGAGTCCGAAAGGAATATTTATAGGGAGGAAATGAGCTGCCTAATGGGATAGTTATAGAAATTAAAAAAGCAATGGTATAAAAAGTCCTTAATATGTACAATTTAAAGAGAATGAGGGTATCTTGGATGAATAATCCGAAGCAAATCCCCAACATCTTCTCTCTTCCGCAGTCCCCTAGTTTGACAGATCTTTCCCTATGTGTGTCTAAAGAGAGGTACCTGTCAGTCAAGGAAATCAGAGAGGGAAGAAACCATCATGAACTTGCCTTGAACTACATATCTAAGATGTTTACTCTCCGGCTCATTTTTCAAAGAATGTTTCTTTCCTGAAATGCCGCAGTGTTTGAAGGTATGACACAACGCCATAACGCAGGCAGTGTTTGAGTCATAGTTCGAATCTGCTGTCAGGATCCCTTTAAATGAAGATATGTTATATTAGGATAACAAAATAAACAGAAAAATGCTGCAGGGTTGAGCCATGTTTAATCAAGGGGAATTAAATATTAATAAAGGTTGATGCTTTTTAAACATACCCATTGGATCTTTAGCTGGGGCTAGAACACACCAGGATTATATCAACAGATATATGAATCGAGGGGCAATGAACTAAATGTGCACTCATATAATTGGAAACTTCTATTGTCATGCACGGACTTGGGGAAAGTCTGGCATGAGGCAAGACATACAACAAACTGGGGGTTCACCACAACAAAAAAGGGGTAGACCGGGGACACTTAAAAAATGGTGGGCCCTGGTGCTAGTGAAGAGGAAGACGGGACACCTCCTACACTTATCTACAGCTGCACCCTGCACTCCTAGCCAGTCCCTATACAGGTTCCACACCTGTCGCTGAGCAGGATACCTGTAACCCTGAGAGACCTGGAAATAACCCTAGCTAGTGAGTTGGCTGGTGAGGATCACTAGTCCCACCGCTGCACTAATACAACATGAAGGTAAGGTACGACAGACAGGGAAACAACAAAGGATAAAACCGAGCTTTACAGCTGCAGTCAGGCACCAGGACTACAGCCTACACCGCTTCACAGCAACAAGAGCCCCAGCAGCTCCTTCCACCATGAGGCCTAGCTACAGAATGGATTCAGCATAACGGGTGCCCTGTACTGGGAGATGTGACCATATATAGGGGAAAGGAGTGGTCGCCAACCGGAAGCACCTGAGGCCAGGAATCAGAAGCTGCTGGAAAGCAAAACTGCCATTAACCCTTTCAGTACCAACGGAAAGGGAATACAATTAATGTGAGGAATCTCAGATGGCAAAAAGAGAATTTGACACAGATCATGTCACAAGTCTCTAATAACAGTGAGACAGCCATGACATCTACACCAGCTCGGATGAGATAAGAGCTTCTTTTATATTGCCAGGATGTTCCATCACTTGATGGCATCTCAGTCATGCAAAAACATGGTGAAAGGGGTATATGAATGACCAGTAGAGGTGTAGACAGCAAACTTCCCATCCTTCATATGCTGATTTTAAGGCTGATTTAGATAACTATAAAATAGATAGACCACTGGGATCATCACTGATCATTGCTCCATTCACTATCTATAGGACTGATGGAGAGAGCTTCGGGACAATATTTAGGTTTCTTCATCAGTCCTGTAAACTATAATTAGAGCTGGAGTAACCGGGCATCTTTCCATTAAAATGTAGGTGAAAAAAGAACCGTCAGGGATCAGACAATTATCACCATATCCTATGGAAAGGTAATAAGTTGTGATTGTAGAATAACTCCTTTAAAAAGGAACATTTTAGCCGAAAACCACCATGGTGAACATACTATTTAATGTGGTGTCCAATGGTGCCAAGGTACCTGACCATTTCTAGCCAAACCTCTCCTGGCCTATATTGTCCATTTTGTCAATACAAGTCACCACAATTTATAGGAAATTTATCTAAAACCATTGATTTTCTGTGTGTATTGAAATTTTAACCGGTATTTCAATATCCTGAAGCTTAGATAGAAAATTCAACAGATAGTTGATTCCTAAGGGAGCCCATATATCTTAGTGCCCATACATCTCAGTTGTCGTTAGATAGATGACCTCTTCTCCAGACACACATGTATTTGCTCACTATTAAAGAAGGAACTATGCGGCCTCCAGATTTGGTCTGGTGGTGACTAATCTTCCCAGAAGAACCTTTACGGGTTCCACTGGTCCTGTTGAAATAGTCTGGTTTAGCTGACTTTTTTCCACTGTTTTTCGGAGAAATTACCAAATCTCCAGTCCTTACAAATGTCGTTAGTATGTTTCGTCCTTTGACTGTTGTCGAGCCACTAATGAAATCTATCGTACTTAGCTAAGTGATACTTTGGGGCACAAGGGTTTGCGTAAACTAACAGTTTGTAAAGAGCTTGAGTTTTCTTTGACTTTCGATAGGTCTAGCTTAAAGATCTTTTACCCAAAAAAAAGTTGACCTGGACGTATGACCAAGTCTAACAAACCAACATAATAACAGAACATACTGTAGAGAGATTGAAAATTAATAACATTATACCAAAATTACCTGTTGCCTCAACCATTCCTTCCAAGATGACCACGATCTCTAGATCTTCTTTTGGTAACTGAGCTTTTGAAATATCCCAAAATGGGCTGTGCGGATTGATTTCATGGCTTATAATTAATGGAGAAACCAAAAACAGACGATCATCTCCGGTGTCGTAGCCGACGTTCATGTCGGTCTGGTTCAGTGGTATGAACTCCCCTTCCTTCGTCTGTTTGGATTTGATCAATTTCGCTCTTATTGATGCCTCGACAATGTGTGAGTTCCTAAGATCCCCCACCCGAAACATCAGACACAGTTTTCCATCCCTCATGGAGATGACGGCATTAGTTGAAAAGACCAAAGTCTCAGCCCTCTTTTTAGGTTGGGATATTTTTACAAACATGCAGCCAACCATAAAAGCATTGACGATTGAACCTAAAACAGACTGTACTAGTAGAAGTATGATACCTTCTGGACACTTGTCTGTGATGACCCTATAACCATAGCCAATAGTTGTCTCTGTCTCTATTGAGAATAAAAAAGCTGAAACAAACCCATTAAGATTATCCACACAAGGATTCCAGTCTTTGTCTTGTAAATGCTCCAGATCTCCTCGAATGTATGCTATAAGCCACCATATCATTCCAAAAAACAACCATGTTATTGTGTAAACCATAACAAATATCAACAGGTTGAACCTCCATTTTAGATCCACCAAAGTGGTAAAGATGTCACTCAGATAGCGGTAAGTTTCTCGGACATTCCCATGGTGAACGTTGCACTTTCCATCCTTGCGTACATATCTCTGGATCTTCCGTTTTGTGCATTTTTGCTTGAAGTCCTCTCTGATGTGTTTCGGGAGCTTTGGTTGCCGTATCGAGATAGGACTCTCCACGTCTTGCTCCATCAGGACTTATCTGATGCTGGGATGCTGACAACATGAAAAAGAAAAAACAAAAGTATTACAACTTTAAGGAGATTTCTGTATGAGAAATGTACTGTGGGGGCATCACACAGTGTGTGAGGGAATGTACTGTGGGGGCATTATACTGTGTGTGGGGAATGTACTGTGTGGACATCATACTGTATGTGGGGAATGTACTGTGGGGGCATTATACTGTGTGTGGGGGAATGTACTGTGTGGACATCATACTGTATGTGGGGAATGTACTGTGGGGACATCACACTGTGTGGGAGAATGTGCTGTGAGGACATCATATTGTGTGTGGGGGATACATACTGGGTATCATACTGTGTGTGGGGGGAACGTACTGTAGTGACATCATACTGTGTGTGGGGAAATGTACCATGGGGACATCATACTGTGTGTGGGGGAATGTACTGTGTGGACATCATACTGTGTGTGGGGGAATGTGCTGTGGGGACATCATACTGTGTGTGGGGGAACGTACTGTGGGGACATCATACTGTGTGTGGGGGAATGTACTGTGGGGACATTATAGTGCCATTTATATGGTACAATCCTGATTAGGGTTCTAGAGCACATCATTCCCCACCCATGAAAAGATTGCAGGAATTTGATGGATTGCCAAAGCAGCAGGAGACCTACTGACGGACGCTCGTGATGCCATCTTGGTACTCCTGTGAAGCTCTGCCAGAAGCTGGTCTTCTATGAGATGTGAGTTTTATTGTATACTGTAATACTGAGTAGTGCAGTGTAACTATTAATTGTATGTGTAAAACTTTAAAAAAAAAATTGAATCACCCTCCATTTTCCTCAGGTAAAAATTATGGAAATTAAAAAATAACTAAAAAAAACACATTTGGTAGAGCAACATTTGGAAGAATCTCTAAAAATCTCATCTATCAAAACATAATTTTTCTTTACCCCATCAGATAAATGTCATAAAGAAAAAAACAAAACAAAATGACAATATTGTTTTCCGGTTGCCCCGTTTCCTCCAAAAAATGCAATAAAAAACAATCAAAACATCACATAAAAAACTACTGCTCGGCACGCAAAGAACAAACCCTCTGTTGGCAGAAAAATAAAAAGTTATAGGTAACAAAAAATGGTGGCACAATTTATTATTTTTACCAAAAAGTACATTTTATTAACAGTATTAAAATAAAAAAACTATACACATTCGACCTCGCCTTAGTTTTCTGACTTGGGAAGTTATGTATTATTTTTACTGCATGATGAACAAGCTGAAAACAAAAGCTCAAAACAATGTAGGAATTGGTTTTTTTTTTCACTATTTCACCGCACTTGAATTTTTCCCCCATTTTTCAGTACAAAATCTGGTAAACATCATCCCATCCTGCAAAAAAACAAATACTCATCTACATCAGAGGAAAAATACAAACGTTAAGCCTTCTGTATGAAGTGGAGGAAAAAATTAAAAGGAACAAAAACAAAAATTAGCCGCATCCCTCCTCCTTAAGGGACCTTTTATTTATTTACTAGCTGTAGTACACGTGCGTTGCCCAGGATAGTAACTGTCTCTCATCGAGTTTCTGTCTGTCTGTCTCTGTCTGTCTGTATCAGTCTCTCTGTCTGTCTCTGTGTCAGTCTCTCTGTCTGTCTGTCTCTCTCTATCTCTGTGTCTGTCTGTGTTTGTCAGTCTCTTCCCCCATCTGTCTCGTTCCAGGTCTGTCTCGTTCCAGGTCTGTCTCTATCCACATCTGTCTCTTTCCACGTCTGTCTCTTTCCACGTCTGTCTCTTTCTCCGTCCGCCTCTTTCTCCGTCTGTCTCTTTCCCCGTCTGTCTCTTTCCCTGTCTGTCTCTTTCCCCGTCTGTCTCGTTCCACGTCTGTCTCATTCCAGGTCTGTCTCGTTCCCCTCGTTCTTTCCTTGTCTCTTTACTTTTCTCTGTCTCTTTCCTTGTCTCTTTACTTGTCTGTCTCTTTACTTGTCTCTGTCTTTCTCCCTGTCTAGTTACTTGTCTCTGTCTCTTTCCTTGTCTCTGTCTCTTTCCCCGTTTGTCTCTTTCCCCGTCTGTCTCTGTGTTTTTCCTTGTCTCTGTCTCTTTCCCTGTCTGTTTCTGTCTCTTTCCCTGTCTCTTTACTTGTCTCTGTCTCTTTTCCTGTGTCTTTCCTTGTCTCTGTCTCTTGCCCTGTCTGGCTGCCTCTTTCCCTGTCTGGCTCTGTCTGTTTCCCTGTCTGTCTCTGTCTGCCTGTCTGTGTCTGTCTGCCTCTGTCTGTCTCTTTCACTGTCTGTCTCTCTCTCTGACTAAATCCGTCTCTCCACCGACATCTTATTACCTCACACATAAGCTTCTTATACTAACAATTTATTTTGTTCCTATAGCAACCAATCACAGCTCCTAATAATAAGCTAATAGCTCGCAGCTCCATTGACTTTAATGAAGGCAGGTTTTTTGGAGAGTAACTGTAAAGAGCGGGGTTAAATTTTTCCGTCCAAACATAGTCTATGACGTTCCCTGAGTCACATGAGGTGTCTGTGCAAAATTTCGTGATTGTAAATGCGATGGTGCAGATTTCTTTAACGGACATACACACACACACACACACACACACACACACACACACACACACACACACACACACACACACACATACACTCAGCTTTATATATTAGATTTATTTATTAAATAAATTTGGGACTGCATAATATCTTTGCAATTGGATTCTATTGAAAACTTTGTCCCACCACCTTTTCCAGGCTGCTTCCCCGCCTTTGATGTGGTCCATGGTGAAACATAAGCTGGGAATAAAGCTAGATAAAAGCATTACAAGCTCCATATCAATCTATCATAGTGAGCTGATGAATTCTGACAAATTTCTGATGGATTCTAATGGATTCTCAGCTAACTAATTCTGCAGGCAGCAATAGATAGAAGAACACAGAGGATATGGCAGACAAACAATGCAAAATTTTTAATCAAACCCAATTGCAAAAATTATATTCAACCCCAAATCAATGTTTTTAAGTAAGAAAAAAAAAATGTCCAAAACGTGGACAACCCATATACGAGGCTATAGAACGTGGCATCTATGTAGAAATTCAGTGAGTCCATATAATATACATTTCATATCATGTAGAACAATACTCGGTAATGGAGGCCAGTCTTTATTTGCTTCCTCTCTGCTTTACACGGTCTATGGTTTTGATTAAACATAACTCTAGATCTCTTCCTTTCCATGCTCAAGGGCAGAGGCGATGGGAAATGTACATGTAACCGCATTGCCACTTTAAATTGGGTCACATTGGGGAAATGTATATAGCGCTGACATAACGCAGCCAAACACTATACATTTTTCATAAGCAGTTTGGCCAGTGAGCTGGTCTCAAAACAACATGAGTTTTTACAGGTTTTTTTTTTTCAATGTAGTGGAGCTGAGTTACTCTGCACAGCTACCTTTACATAGGACTGCAGGAAAATCTACTAGGGGGTCATCATAATCAATTAATACTTTGCCACATTTGTATACAGGCAACTATAGTAAACCATAGACATCCATAAATTACGTTATGTGTAATAATGAGAGGTGACACAGGGAAAAAGTATTGAACACATACAGAAAGAGAGGTGCAAAAAGCCATGGAAAGTCATCACATTAGCTGATATCTGTCAGTAATTAGAAAGAAATATAACACTTAGTGACAAATATCAACTGGTTCAACTGATGGCCTATAAAAAGGGATCTCTTTACCAAGTTGCCACACAAGAAACATCTCATGAAGGGTAAAACCAGTGAGCTGTCTCAAGACATTCACAACCTTATTGTTGCAAAATAAACTGATGGCATTGTTTACAGAGGAATTTCAAAACTACTCAAAGTTCCAGTGAGCGCTGATGGGGCTATAATTCAGAAGGGGACAGATAATAATTTCACCATAAACCGACCACAACCAGATGCTCCCTACAACTTTTCATGCAGAGGAGTGAAAATAATTATCAGAAGAGTTGTCAAAGAGCCAAGAACCACCTGTGGAGAGCTACAAAAAGACCTGGAATGAACACATGCAGAAAGAGAGGTGCAAAAAGCCATGGGAAGTCATCACAATAGCTGATATCTGTCTTTAATTAGAAAGAAATCATGCCACTTAGTGACAAATAATATCAACTGGTTCAACTGATGGCCTATAAAAAGGGATCTCTTTACCAAGTTGCCACACAAGAAACATCTCATGATGGGTAAAACCAGTGAGCAGTCTCAAAACATTCACAACCTTATTTTTACAAAACAAACTGATGGCATTGGTTACAGAGGAATTTCAAAACTACTCAAAGTTCCAGTGAGCGCTGATGGGGCCATAATTCAGAAGGGGACAGATAATAATTTCACCATAAACCGACCACAACCAGATGCTCCCTACAACATTTAATGCTGAGGAGTGAAAATAATTATCAGAAGAGTTGTCAAAGAGCCAAGAACTACCTGTAGAGAGCTTCAGAAAGACCTGCAATCAGCAGGTACATTTCGTTTGTATGCACGGTCACCACGCAAGACCCATTGCTGAACGCAAAAGCAGGTTCAAGAGAGTTAAAATTTGCTCAACAACATATAGAGAAGCCTGTGAAATACTGGGAGAATATAGTCTGGTCTGACGTCAAAGGGACACTGAAGAGAAGGGGAGGAGAAAGCTTGTACTCGTATAATGAGGAATGGAAGCAATTTGGAGATGGGAACATCATGGTGTGAGGCAGAGTTTTCTGATTTTCTGTATAGGGCACTGAGAAACGTCATATAATAGAAGGAAAGATGAATGGACAAATGCATCAAGACATTCTGGATAAAAATCTGCCGCCATCTACCAGACTGATGAAGATGAAACGAGGGAGGACATTTCAGGAAGACAAGGATGCCAAACACACAGCCAAGGAAAGTCTCACTTGGGTTCAGAGGAAGAAAATAAATCTGCTAGTGTTTCGCCCGGGGACCAGGGGTACTCAGATCCGGGCCACAGAGTCACTTCTGTGGGTATCACGATGGCGTGACCCGGTCTGTGATCCCAGGCTCCACAGTAAAAGGGGTTTTGTTAGGGGAGATTGTCCGTGACGCCACCCACGGTTGTGGTGATGGTGGAACACCACCGCTGCTCTGGAAGGGGATCCCGGGAGCGATGACAGGGAGCAGCGTAGTTGTTATGTCCCCTCCGTGGGTAGGGGGGTTGGTTGTCCCGGGGCCCGATGATGGGGTAAGCAGGGGGCGGCAGGGCGCAGTGCTGCAGTGCAGTGCCCGAGGGCACGAGTGTACTCACAATAAAGTCACACGGAGTCACTGGTGAACTAAGAATTGCCGGTGTCCGCAGCCTTCGGTACGGGGGTGTTTGTATCCCACACACGGTGCAGCAGCCCTGGTTGTTCTTTCCCTGCAGCAAGTGTCTTTCTCTCCACTCTCTTCCACTGCTCCTCAGCCGGGAACGGGGAATCACTCCCCTGTAGTGATCCGGGTACCCAGGTACCGAGGGGCCACCGCCCGGCTCCGGCTACCTGTTCTGGCCCCTTCCTCACTACGGCCTGTCCCGGCCCTCTCAGAGCACACTTCACTCCCAGCCGGGAGCTAACTCCTCCAGACTTCCGTCCTGTCTGCCTCCACACACTGTCTGCTCCAGCCCCTCCCCTCTCCTCTGCTTTTCCCTTGCACTGGGGCTGTGCTTCTCTGGCTGCACCGGTGTGAGATCAGATTACCAAGGAGGATTAACTCTTTATGTGACAACCTGGCTGTGCCAGGGCGTCACACACCCCCTTGGTAAAACACGGCCCGTCCTCGGGCCGGCTAGGCACCGACATTTTATTAAACTGAAAAAAAATAAAACATTTCAAACATTTTCAATCCTCCCAAAACGGGATGCACATCACTTTAACATTGCAGTAACAGTCCAACACTTTTAATAATAACAGGGTAACGGTTCCTTTAGTCACCCACCCAAACAACCTAGCCTTGGTGCTGCCCCTAAAACCCAGGCAGCACCCCTTGACCCCAGTCCAGAAACGGCTCCCGATTGGTCAACGGGACCGGTACTTCGCTGCCGTTGCGGCCGGGCGGACTGCCGGAGCCGTCGTCATCTCCATCGCGGCCGGGCGGACTGCCGGGGCCGGTGGCAGGGTGGTGACAAAGGTGAGGCCTGGGGACCCCAGGTCTGGGTCCTCCCCAACAGGCGCTGCGGGCTCCGCTACCGGTAACAGGGGTAACGGCTCGGTGCATCGCTGCGGCGGCCTCTTCCAGGAACCAAATGCTGGCAGAGTCCTGGCGTCCCTGCTTCCACAGTCCTTGTCACATAAGCTGCGGTTCCTTTCTACTGCTCCCCCTTGGTACTCGGGAGCAGTCCTTCCAGCAACTTTTAAACTTTCTCTTTCGCTTCCGGTCCTCCGGAGCTTCACTTCCGCCCGCGTTCTCGGGGGGGCGGAGCCTCTTTTTCGCGCCCAACGCTTGGGGAAGAAGGTGCTGGGCAGGAGATTTTCGCGCCAAAATGGCGGCAAAGATGGCGACTTTAAGATTTTTGCAGCGGATCACCGCTGATAGTCCAGAATAAGGCGCACTTCCTCCAGATAACTGGATGGGTTCGATCCTGTTCGTGACGCCAAATGTTTCGCCCGGGGACCAGGAGTACTCAGATCCGGGCCACAGAGTCACTTCTGTGGGTATCACGATGGCGTGACCCGGTCTGTGATCCCAGGCTCCACAGTAAAAGGGGTTTTGTTAGGGGAGATTGTCCGTGACGCCACCCACGGTTGTGGTGATGGTGGAACACCACCGCTGCTCTGGAAGGGGATCCCGGGAGCGATGACAGGGAGCAGCGTAGTTGTTATGTCCCCTCCGTGGGTAGGGGGGTTGGTTGTCCCGGGGCCCGATGATGGGGTAAGCAGGGGGCGGCAGGGCGCAGTGCTGCAGTGCAGTGCCCGAGGGCACGAGTGTACTCACAATAAAGTCACACGGAGTCACTGGTGAACTAAGAATTGCCGGTGTCCGCAGCCTTCGGTACGGGGGTGTTTGTATCCCACACACGGTGCAGCAGCCCTGGTTGTTCTTTCCCTGCAGCAAGTGTCTTTCTCTCCACTCTCTTCCACTGCTCCTCAGCCGGGAACGGGGAATCACTCCCCTGTAGTGATCCGGGTACCCAGGTACCGAGGGGCCACCGCCCGGCTCCGGCTACCTGTTCTGGCCCCTTCCTCACTACGGCCTGTCCCGGCCCTCTCAGAGCACACTTCACTCCCAGCCGGGAGCTAACTCCTCCAGACTTCCATCCTGTCTGCCTCCACACACTGTCTGCTCCAGCCCCTCCCCTCTCCTCTGCTTTTCCCTTGCACTGGGGCTGTGCTTCTCTGGCTGCACCGGTGTGAGATCAGATTACCAAGGAGGATTAACTCTTTATGTGACAACCTGGCTGTGCCAGGGCGTCACACTAGAATGGCCGAGCCGATCACCAGAGCTGAATCCAATAGAAAATGTATGGAAGGAACTAAAGCTCAGAGATCAAAGAAGAAGCCGGGACCTGCATAATGTGAAGAGTGTTTGTGTGGATGAATGGGCCGAAATCACACCTGAGCAAAGCAGGAGACCAATTTCTTTATACAGGAGGTGTCATGAAACTTCATCACCAACAAAGACTTTTGTATTAAGTAATACATAAATTTCAGTAACGTGTTCAATACTTTTTCCCTGTGTCTTCTTTCTCATTATTACACATCACTAAATGTATGGACATCTATGGTTTGATTAATTTGCCTTTGTGGATTGGATGGGATATTACCCATATCTGGTGTAAAATTCATATAAATATCACCTGTAGAAATATATTTATTTAAAAAGTTGGTGACGTGCTCAATACTTATATCTCCTGTTGTAAGTCTCCTGCCCCATGTCTTATACTCACCTGCAGCCGTCTTCATCTATTTCCAGTGTTGCTCATGTTGGTCTCCGGAGATTTGTGACCTGCAGCAGCTCATGTGCTTTATGGAGCACACCGGAGGTCATAAATCAAAGTAAGTTCTGACTCTCATAGACTTGCAATGAGCGCTTGTGTCGTACAGTCATGGCTGAAAGTGTTGGCACCCTTGAAATTGTTCAAGAAAATGTTGTATTTCTCCTATTTTGTTTTGTTATTGTGACGCCCCTGGACTATAAGGTCATCACAGGGTACTGCACAAGCTGCCCTTCCGTGCAGTATTCCGCCTCCCTCTTGGTTCTGGGTCCCTAACTAAATGGTGTTGCCTCCAACAGCAAATCAATTCCTAGATACACCCTGCACCACACCCACCAGACACACCAGACACACCAGTGGATGGCTTCAGTGGAATAGAGTCGCCCACTTGGGGGTGTCAGGGAGGGGAGGTGAGGAGTGTAGTCAGTAGTAGAAAGAAGTAGTCAGGAAGAGAGAGTGAGAGGAGGTTGGGAGCTGTGGCTCCTGGAAAAGCTGTCTAGGTTGCATATGGTGGTCTGGGCCTAGAAGAGTCGGACCCCCGGTCGCAGGGGATTGTGGCAAGGGGCCTGGATCTGTCGAGGTGGACAGCCGGCAGCAAATCACTATCACCGGTCCGGGACCGAAGGCACGATGGGGTACACGTACCCTAGGTTGGGGAGTAGCTTCAGGCAACCTGACAATTCAACTGAGGAGAACAGAGTCTTTATGATTCATTCCCACCCACTCCAGAATCGGGGCATTAACGCAACAGGGGGTTGGGACTTTCCAAAGTAAAACGGTCCAGAAAATCCCAAGCGTGAGCCCTGAAAGCAAGCTCCCATACTTAGCCATAGTAGGGAGCGGGGCCCGGCTAGTTCCATGCTACCGGACCCACAAGTTGAAGTCAAACTAAGTGCCAGGAGGCAGGTCACGGATCACCAGGCAGCACCATTGGGGACGGGACCCGGACGAGTTCCCCTCAGCGGCAGCAGTACTCAGAGACTTGGTTAACCCGGTTGTCAGTGTCTGCTTAAGAACTGAGTGAGTATGAGAGTGACCCCTGCATCCCACGGCATCCCCCTCACCGAGTCCCGGGGCATCCCCCCTACTAGTAGAGGGTTACAACACCTTCCTGCCCCACTTCATCACCCCAGGTGCTCCCAACGGCAGCGGTGGTACTTCCCAAATTACCGTACACCACAGGTGGTGTCATGAAGTACATACCAATTCCCCTGTAAATACCCCCCCTTTCATTTGAGTGGCCGCACGACCCCCGGGTCCGGAGACCCTCGAGCCACAGCGAACCCGGATCCGAGCAGCTTGGCTGCTTCCACGGGGGCGGCACACTATCATCATTTATTTCCTCTGTGTGTATTGGAACAACACAAAAAAGGCAAATTGGACAGAGATTCACTCAAAACTCCAAAAAGGGGACGTTCATAATTGTTGTTCCCCTCAACTTAATATTTGGGTGTCACGCCCTTTACCCTTTGGAATAAATAACTGCAATCCGTCGCTTCCTATAACCGTCCACAAGCTTCCTCCTCCTCTCACCTGGAATCTTGGACTGTTCTTATAAACTGCTGCAGGTCTCTCATATATGGTGGTGTCTTCTCCCAACCGCAATTTTAAAGGAAATCTGTCAGGTGCAATATGCACCCCGGACCACGAGCAGTTCTGGGTGCATATTGCTAATCACTGCCTAACCGTCCCTGTATACACCAGAATAGATAAAGAGATCTTTAGAAAAAGTATTATGCTAATGAGGCCATGGACTAGTCCCCTGAACGTTATATCCCCAGACTAGTCCACCTTCTTAGCATGGTAGCATGCCCATAGGGACTCAGAAGTGCGGTCGCAGAGGACACAGGTATGCGTGGCACCACTGGTGACGCTGCATTTAATAGCATGTTAGTACACCCCTGTGGGCGTGCTAACATGCTAAGAGGGCGGACTAGTCGGGGAATATGAGGGCGGCGTCACACGCTACAATATATTGGGCGATATGTCGTCGGGGTCACGGATTCCGTGACGCACATCCGGCATCGTTAGACATATCGTAGCGTGTGACATCTCCGAATGACTGTGAATGAGCAAAAATACTCACCTTATCGTTGCCTGTTGACACGTCGTTCATTTTCAAAATGTCGGTCCTCCTTCTGCGCGCCGGTTGTTCATCGTTCCCGAGGCAGCACACATCGCTCCGTGTGACACCTCGGCAACGACGAACACAGATTACCTGCGTCCGCCGGCAATGCAAAAGGAAGGAGGTGGGCGGGATGTTACGTCCCGCTCATCTCCGCCCCTCCGCTTCTATTGGACGGCCGCTGTGTGACGTCGCTGTGACGCCGAACGTCCCTCCCCCTTCAGGAAGAGGATGTTCGCCGCCCACAGCGAGGTCGTCTGGGAGGTAAGTACGTGTGACAGGGGGTTAACGACTTTGTGCGCCACGGGCAACTAATTGCCCGTGACGCACAAACGACGGGGGCGGGTGCGATCGCACGATAGATCATGACGTGTGTGACACCGCCTTAACGCCCTTGGGACTAGTCCCTGGCCTCATTAGCAGAAGATAAAAGATCTTTAGAAATACTTTTTTTCTTTGCTATAGTATACAGGGACAGTGAGGCAGTGATTAGCAATATACACGCAGAACTGCTCGGGATTTTGGGTGCATATTGCACCTGACAGGTTCCCTTTAGGATCTCCACAGGTGTCAATGAGATTTAGATCCAGACTCATTGCTGCCACTTCAGGACTCTCCAGCGCTTTATTTTCATCCATTTCTGGGGCTTCCTGAAGTGTTTTGGGTCATTGTCCCACTGGAAGACCCATGACCTGGGACACAAACCCAGCTATCTGACACTGGGCACTACATTGCCACCCCAAATTATTTGGTAATGTTCAGATTTCATGATGCCTTGTGCACAGTCAAGGCCCCCAGTGCCAGAGGCAGCAACCCAACCCCAAAACATCAAGTATAAAAACACGTACCGTTGATTGCAACTCAAATCCAGCTCTGCTTCCCTATGTCCAAGTGCCTCACCTGTCTGGCTAATAGGTAAAGTTGAACAAAAAAAAGAGAAGTAGAGGGGCAACTGAGGACTAAAATCTGAATATTTTATTTAGTATTAAATATTAAAAATCCATTGTGGATTAGATATAAGAGGTCTTGTGCGTTTTGAGCGTATTACACACTCTTAAACATACATGAATCTATGATTAAGAGCCTGTAATATGCTCGAAATGCGTAAGACCTCTTATATCTGATCCACAATGGATTTTTAATATTTAATACTAAAAATATTCAGATTTTAGTCCTCAGTTGCCCCTCTAATTCTTTTTTTTTTTGTTCAACCCTAACACATCTTTGACTTCCACCATATTTGACTGTAGGTCCTGTGCTCTTTTCTTTCTAAGCCTAATTCCGTTTTTGGTAAACAGTAGAATGATGTGGTTTACCAAAAAGCTTTATCTTGGTCTCATCTGTCCACAATATTCTTTCCCAGAAGAATTTTTGTTACTCACATACATTTTGGCAAACTGAAGTCTAGCTTTTTTATGTCTGTATCAGGAGTGGGGTCCTCCTGGGTCTCCTCCATAGTGTTTCATTTAATTTGCATCTGGACGGATAATTTGTACTGATACTGATGCACCTTGCACCTGCAGGGCAGCTTGAATTTCTTTTGAACTTGATTGGGGGCGGCTTATCTACCATTCAGACTATCCTGCACTTCAGCCTTCCATCATATTTTCCTTTGCCATCCACGTCCAGAGAGATTAGCTACAGTGCCATGGGTTGTAAACACAGTGGACAAAGGAACATCAAGATCTCTGGAGATGGACTTGTAACCTTGAGATTGTTGATATTTTTCAACAATTTTGGTTCTCAATTCCTCAGACAGTTCTCTTCTCCTGTTTCTGTTCTCCATGCTTAGTGTGGCACACACAGACACACAATTCAACTTCTCCCTTTTTATCTGATTTCAGGTGTGATTTCCATATTGCCCACACCTGCTACTTGCCACAGGTGAGTTTGAACGAGCATCCCAAGTTTGAAACAAAGTTGTTTACCTACAATTTTGGAAATGTGCCAACAATTTTGTTCCTCCTATTTGTGGGGTTTTGTGTGAAATTATGTCCAATTTGCCTTTTTTTTGTGTTATCCTAATACACACAAAGGAAATAAACACGTGTATAACAAAATGTGTAATTGCAATAATTTTCTGGGAGAAATACTTCATTTTCTGGAAGAATATCTTGCTTACTATATGATATCCCAGAGCTGCACTCACTATTCTGCTGGTGCAGTCACTGTGTGCATATATTATATTACTGATACTGAGTTACATCCTGTATTATACCCCAGAGCTGCACTCACTATTCTGCTGATGCAGTCACTGTGTACATATATTACATTACTGATCCTGAATTACCTCCTGTATTATACCCCAGAGCTGCACTCACTATTCTGCTGGTGGAGTCACTGTGTACATACATTACTGATGCTGTACTGATCCTGAATTACCTCCTGTATTATACCCCAGAGCTGCACTCACTATTCTGCTGGTGCAGTCACTGTGTACATACATTACATTACTGATCCTGTACTGATCCTGAGTTGCATCCTGTATTATACTCCAGAGCTGCACTCACTATTCTGCTGGTGCAGTCACTGTGTACATACATTACATTACTGATCCTGAGTTACATCCTGCATTATACTCCAGAGCTGCACTCACTATTCTGCTGGTGGAGTCACTGTGTACATACATTACTTATTCTGTACTGATCCTGAATTACCTCCTGTATTATACCCCAGAGCTGCACTCACTATTCTGCTGGTGCAGTCACTGTGTACATACATTACATTACTGATCCTGTACTGATCCTGAGTTATCTCCTGTATTATACTCCAGAGCTGCACTCACTATTCTGCTGGTGCAGTCACTGTGTACATATATTACTGATTCTATTTGCACCCTATGTCGGCACACACAGGAGCTTGTGAGCGGCTGTCACCTGTACATATTGGTGTGTGACGCCTGCGCCGCTCTCGTTACTCCGGTTTATCTCCCCAGCTATTACCAGCATCTGGCAGGTGATTAACAACTGGGTAATAATCCGATCTAGTAATTGACTCTAGTGAACGACATTGAGTACAAGGCTGTAAACTTCCCAGGAGTCCCCTCATCGAGGGGCAGATAACGGTCTAATCTGTCATCCTACAGCCAATTTATGATACGCGACGCGTTCCGAGCCTTCGGCTGACAATTCATTAGGCGTGAACTCTGACCGATGAGATGGCTGTGCGTGTCGAGCGTCGGTCGCAGCGCAATGTACCAGACGAATTAACTCTGGTGATGTATAGACGGGGACGCTCCATCACGGCTCAGTCAATTAGATATTAAAGGTCGTTTATGATGCCACATTATTAGAAGGGAGATTACAGGACTAGAGGGCATCTGTAGAAATCTATATAAAGATGTCTAATGGGGGCTGTAATGGGGGCGTCCGGCGGTATGGTTAAGCTGCTGGTCCGGACTATGACTTCTCCGATGCCGCTGGCATCCTCAGCACATTTGAGCAGTGCTTACAAGCTCTACATCAAAGAGCTTGTAAGCGCTGCACTCCTTGCCTAGGAGACTGGCCACCTCTGACAGACTGCAGCGGTGGCTGGTAATCTAGGCAATGACCACTACATTATAGAATTAAACATTACTTTTAAAGAATTTTCAATAAATAAATTGCAAAAAATATGCAACTTTACCCATTCGAGAACTTGAGAATCAACTTTTAATGGTTATTATTAATATGTAATTCCTTGGTTTTCTTTGCCAAAGAAGGGTGAGGGGAAGAAGTAGATATTAATGTTTGACTCCCTGGTGGCCTAGGTCATTATCCCCTTTCTTAGTGGTATACGGAGAAATCAGGGTTAATATTTGGGTCTCTGGGGGACTGAGATTTATCTCTTCTTTGATCGTCTTGCTTAGATGATGGGGTTAAGAGGAGGTAATGTCCTCCACATGGGTGGTCAAGGGTAGAGTTTGGAGATAAAATTTAGTTCCCTGGTGGTCTAGTGTATTGCCCTCATTCTCAGTGCTGAGGAAAAGCAGGAGGGACAAACTGATTGTCTAGTGGTCTGGCTTAATGCCCCCTTCTTTAGTGGTCTATCGTGGAACAAGGGGTTCATTTTTAATTTTTTGGGTGGTCCGGATTAATGCCATCTTCCTTGGTGGTCTAGAGTAGAACAGTGAGTTAATACTTGGGTTAATGCATCTTTCATGATAGTTTAGGGTAAATAATAAGGTAATTATTTTTTTCCCTGGTGGTCTACAGTACATGAGAAGGGGTTACATATTAAACACCAATATAATTTACAGTAAACTAACAATGACAGACAGGTACAGAGGAGAGAGGGTCCTGCCTCATCTGGCCTACATTCTGCACGGTGATGAGGAATGAAATAGGTTGGAGGGTTGCAGCAGCTCCGGTGGTGGTGAAGTGGCAGCCCCAGTGGTGGTGAGGTCGCAGCTCCGGTGGTGGTGAGGTGGCAGCTCAGATAATGGTGGTGAAGTGGCAGCTCCGGTGGTGGTGAGGTGGCAGCTCTGGTGGTGGTGAGGTGGCAGCCCAGATAATGGTGGTGAGGTGGCAGCTTTGGTGGTGGTGAGGTAGCAGCTCCGGAGGTGGTGAGATGGCAGCTCCGGTGATGGTGAGGTGGCAGCTCCGGTGGTGGTGAGGTAGCAGCTCCGGAGGTGGTGAGGTGGCAGCTCCGGTGATGGTGAGGTGGCAGCTCCGGTGGTGGTGAGGTAGCAGCTCCGGAGGTGGTGAGGTGGCAGCTCCGGTGGTGGTGAGGTGGTAGCTCTGGTGGTGGTGAGATAGCAGCTCCGGAGGTAGTGAGGTGGCAGCTCCAGTGGTGGTGAGGTAGCAGCTCCGGTGGTGGTGAGGTAGCAGCTCCAGTGGTGGTGAGGTAGCAGCTCCAGTGGTGGTGAGGTAGCAGCTCCGGTGGTGGTGAGGTAGCAGTAGAGTCAAGGGATACTCCAAGGCAGCAGACGTCCCGTACTGGGGAGAGCGTGATGTTATTTATTGTGAAAGATAGATCGGTAGGATCTATGGAGGAAAGATGATGAGTTTGGTTTTATCCATGTTATCTATCCCTCTATCTATCTATCCCTTTATCTATCTATACCTCTATCTATCCCTCTATCTATCTATCCCTCTATCTATCCATCTATCCTCTATCTATCTATCCCTCTATCTATCCATCTATCCTCTATCTATCTATCCTCTATCTATCTATCTATCTATCCATCTATCTATCTATCTATCCCTCCATCTATCTATCTATGATTCTATCTATCCCTCCATCTATCTGTGATGCCCTGGACCCCAGGGGTCACAGGTAACAACACCTACCACATTACATACACACCCCCATCACCTGTGAGGACACATCAGTCACCTGAAAGGGAGACCTGATGCCTTCCTCAGGGCCAGTAGGGCACACCAGGTGGGCAGAGTCAGGCGGAAAGACACGCCCACCGAGGAGACTACTGTCCTGAGTCAGGAAACACAAACAGTTAAGTTACAGCTAGTGACAGTGACAGGAGGTGTAGAGGAGCAGGGCTGTCAGGGACCCGGGTTGGAGCCTGGGACCCTTGTAACGTCAGGCAGGCAGATGGTGGTGGCCGCCTGCAGGAGTACCGGTGCAACGACCGGCGGAACCGTAAGGACCGGGTCAGGGTTGGAGCCCGGCGGACCTGAACCGGGGAGTCAACCGTTTACCGGAGCACCAGAAACCGGGTACTCAGCCCCCGTCCTAGCTTGGAAGCCACTGAGTGTAGGCAAATTAACTGATTGCAGTCTGGACCTCACGGGTCCATCCTCACCCAAAGTCCCGAAAGAAGGCAACAGCCCACCGCTACCGGGTGAGAGCCACCGCCAAGGGCCAAACACCCGACAGGCCAGCGCCTGCGGGCAACCGAGAGCTCCTCCGGCAGCTAAATGCCGGGGAGTGGGCTACCACTGTCCAGGCAGGGGAGCGAACAGCAAAAACAAGAGGTGCAAGGGAAAGGGACCACCATCAGCCTCACAGGGGACACAAGCAGCCGGCTGCGGGACCCGACCATACCCGAACTTTGGTTTACCAGTGACTCTGAGTGTGAATTAATAGTGAGTACACCAGTGCGATCCGGGCACGGCACCGCACCGCAGTACGGCACCCTGCAGCCCGACATCATCGCCATCTCCAATCGGGCCCTGGGAAACACCGCCCCTACCCACGGAGGGGCTAACATCTAGGCTGCGGCCACGACACCGCTCCCGGAAGCCCCCTTCACTCCCGCCGCAGCGGTGGTGCATCCCATCACCACGACCCGTGGGTGGCGTCACGACTCATCCAGCAACAATGCGGCCTCCCGGCTGCGAACCCCGTCCTACACCGCCAGCCCTCACTGCCTCCCCTTAACAGAGCGACGTGGCCCCCGGTCCGGAGGCGCTCGAGCCACCGACAACCCGAGCCCGGACCTCGAGCGGCTCGGCCCAGGCAGGGAGCAGCCGAGCCCTCTCAGGGAGGTACATATCTATCTATTATCTATCCATCTATCTATCTATCTATCTATCTATCTATCCATCTATCTATATATGATTCTATCCATCTATCTATCTATCCCTCTATCTATCTATCCATCTATCTATATATGATTCTATCCATCTATCCTCTTATATAGCTGATCTTTGATGCCCGCAGTGATATTTCCCTTGGTGACATTGCTGTTCAGAGATAACAGTGGTATCGCTGATTCTGCCCGATCCTCTCTCACCCCGGTCACACCGCCATCACCCCGGTCACACTGCTATCTCCCCCGTCAGCCTCCCCTGCGCCTTCCTGCCGGGGCACGCTCGCTCTTGTTTTGCTAATGTCTCGAGGTGTTAAATCGTTTCTCTCAGCTCTAGATATTGCGAGTTTTGTCCTCTGGGACGAGTGCGACAGAAAGTGCAAATAGTCTGAATCTCTTCATGGTCCAGAATTATATTGATCTCAATGGGGGGTTAGGTAAAGAGAATGATGTTATGGGGTCACTTATACTCACCCCTACCGGTGTGAATTAGGGGTCTGACATACAGCAGACCGCCATCACGTACTGTATCTTTATATGGTATCTTTATACAGGCTGAAGCTGCAACTTTCATTTGCAATCATCAAATCTCATGCTACCCTTCAATCATTGTGGTGAATGGTAAAAATCCAGCTTCCTGCATCCACCTCTAGGGGGAGCTTTCTGTATGCAGTGTGCTCCACCTAGTGGTGACTGCAGGCAAACACCATGACCTGATAATGATACGCCGTCCTTTCCCTATCAGCGTGATACATCTGGATTGAGATTGGTGGAGATATTTGGAAGAATAGAAATAATAATTTGAGTTATGACAATGTGGCGCCCCTGGACTATCAGGTCGTCACAGGGTATTGCACAATCTGCCCTCCCGTGCAGCATCCGCCTCCTTCTTGGTTTAGGGTCCCTAACTATATGGTCTTGCCTATATCAGCTAATCAAATCCTAGATACACCCTGCACCACACCCACCAGACACACCAGTGGACGGCTTGAGTGGAATAGAGCCAACCACCTGGGGCGGTTGGAGAAGAGGTCAGGAGTGTCAGAGAAGTAGAGACTTGGTTCTGAGAAGTGAAAGTGAGAGGAGGACAGAAGCAGGGCTCCTGGGAAGCCATCAAGGTGGCAGATGGTGGTTTGGGCCTAGAGGAGCTGGACCCTCGGTCGCAGGGGATCGTGGCAAGGGGCACAGATCTGTCGAGGAGGACAGCCAGTGGCCTTGCACCATCACCGGGCTGGGACCAAGGCACGATGGGGTACGTGGACCCTAGGTCAGGGAGTAGCTTCAGGCAACCCGATAATGTACCCGAGGAGAACGGAGTCTTCAGCAGCCATTCCCACCCGCTCCAAAATCGTGGCATTAGCGCAACAAGGGGGATAGGACTTTCCAATTCAAAACGGTCAAGAAAATCCCAAGCGTGAGCCCTGAGAGCAAGCTCCCACACTTAGCCATAGTGGGGAGCGGGACCCGGAAAGTTTCACACGACCGGGACCACCAAAGAAGTAAACTTAGTGCCAGGAGGCAGGTCACGGATCACCAGGCAGCATCATTGGGGACGGGACCCGAGCTAAGCTCCCCTCAGTGGAGGCGGTATCCAGAGACTTGTGTGACCAGTTGTCGGTGTCAGCTTAATGGACTCAGTGAGTACAAGTGTCCCCCTTGCATCCAACTGCACTCCCCTACCATCACCGAGTCCCGGGGTATTTTCCCCCTACCCGTGGAGGGTCACAACAACTAGCTGCCCCACTCCATCATCCCCGGGTACTCCTAACTGCAGCGGTGGTACTCCACATTACCACATACCACGGGTGGCGTCACAAACTCTCTAAAATCCCTTGTAAATAACCCCCTTCATTTGAGTGGCCGCACGACCCCCGGGTCCGGAGACCCTCGAGCCACTGAGAACCCGGATCCGAGCAGCTCGGCTGCTGGCACTGAGGCGGCACAACAACATATATATGGCTCCATCTAGTGTCGATGAGAGTTACCGGACATAGTGCTGATAGAATAGCGCCCAAGTAATAGTGCTCATATAATGCAGATATCAGAGTGATGTGAGATTACCTGTCATGGAGGGGAGGGAGTTAGAGGGAAAGGTCTCGGGTCATTTGCCCTTTTTGTCCATGGTCCTCCAGTATAACACCGTACAGTAAGCCTCTCGATGTCGCCCTATGTACCTGAGGATATGAGGATAGCAGTGACCGGCTTCTTACTAATCCCTTGTATTCTGCACAACCTGCACAATGTGCCATAACCCAGCAACCAGTAATAGCCTATTACATGCATGGAAAGATAAGCAAAACTGTGAAAAGGACTCAATATCATAAGTTACCCACAGTGTCATTCACGTCAGCGGAGGGCAGAGCGGGGGCAGAGCGGGGGCAGCTCACGGGAAACTAACAAGAGCAAGGGGCTCGGGGAGACGACAAATCAAATTAGTCATAAGCAGGACATGCTCTGATCACATCGCTACTGGGGGCAAGAATGGACGTCCAGAAGAATCGTCATAAAAATAGAAGTCATTATTCCTTTACAACATGAGTTACACTAATATTAGTAATATTCCAGTACATAGGAGCAGTATTATAGTAGTTATAGTCTTGTACATAGGGGCAGTATTATAGTAGTTATATTCTTGTACATAGGGGCAGTATTATAGTAGTTATATTCTTGTATATAGGGGCAGTATTATAGTAGTTATATTCTTGTACATAGGGAGCAGTATTATAGTAGTTATATTCTTGTATATAGGGGCAGTATTATAGTAGTTATATTCTTGTATATAGGGGCAGTATTATAGTAGTTATATTCTTGTATATAGGGGCAGTATTATAGTAGTTATATTCTTGTATATATGGCAGTATTATAGTAGTTATATTCTTGTTTATAGGTGCGGTATTATAGTAGATATATTCTTGTACATAGGAGCAGTATTATAGTAGTTGTATTCTTGTTTATAGGTGCGGTATTATAGTAGATATATTCTTGTACATAGGAGCAGTATTATAGTAGTTATATTCTTGTACATAGGGGGCAGTATTATAGTAGTTATATTATTGTACATAGGAGGCAGTATTATAGTAGTTATATTCTTCTACATAGGGGGCAGTATTATAGTAGTTATATTCTTGTACATAGGGGCAGTGTTATAGTAGTTATATTCTTGTACATAGGGGCAGTATTATAGTAGTTATATTCTTGTATATAGGGAGCAGTATTATAGTAGTTGTATTCTTGTTTATAGGTGCGGTATTATAGTAGATATATTCTTATACATAGGAGCAGTATTATAGTAGTTATATTCTTGTACATAGGGGCATTATTATAGTAGTTATATTCTTGTACATAGAGGCAGTATTATAGTAGTCATATTCTTGTACATAGGGGGCAGTATTATAGTAGTTATATTCTTGTACATAGGGGCAGTATTATAATAGTTATATTCTTGTACATAGGGGCAGTATTATAGTAGTTATATTCTTGTACATAGGGGCAGTATTATAATAGTTATATTCTTGTACATAGGGGCAGTATTATAGTAGTTATATTCTTGTATATAGGGAGCAGTATTATAGTAGTTGTATTCTTGTTTATAGGTGCAGTATTATAGTAGTATATTTGTGCAGTAGATGGATACACATCCACTTTGACCACTGTATACTAATACCAGATACATAGGGAGCTGCTGCAGGACATTTTATCTCCATCTTCCCATTTGAGTTAGGATATAATAGGAGAGCGGACGTTACTTTCCTTCCGTTCATGAGTTTTTGAGCATATGAATTTATACAGCCTTTCTCTCCGCTCGGTATAGTATTACGAGACAAATGCATCTAATCACCAGTTTTACATTTTAACTATGGAAATTGATGGGCGTCAGGAATAAAATCCCCTTCACTACAGACGGCAGAAGAAATAGACGGATACCAAGACAGAAGTGACTCGAGCTTCAGTCATTGTGGGGCTGAAAAATGTACAATATTAAACATTAAGAGGTTGTGTGTCTGAAGCAATCATTATTGAGAAGTCACTTGTAGTGATCCAAACAATCATCTGTAATACTTGAGAAAAATGGGCAATAAGTATTTTTCTTTTTCCATTCCCCCCTATAACAGCAGTCTGGATGTGTAATCCATAGCCCCCCTATAACAGCAGTCTGGATGTGTAATCCATAGCCCCCCTATAACAGCAGTCTGGATGTGTAATCCATAGCCCCCCTATAACAGCAGTCTGGATGTGTAATCCATAGCCCCCCTATAACAGCAGTCTGGATGTGTAATCCATAGCCCCCCCTATAACAGCAGTCTGGATGTGTAGTCTAGAGCCCCCCTATAACAGCAGTCTGGATGTGTAGTCTGGAGCCCCCCTATAACAGCAGTCTGGATGTGTAGTCTAGAGCCCCCCTATATCAGCAGTCTGGATGTGTAGTCTGGAGCCTCCTATAACAGCAGTCTGGATGTGTAGTCTGGAGCCCCCTATAACAGCAGTCTGGATGTGTAGTCTGGAGCCCCCTATAACAGCAGTCTGGATGTGTAGTCTGGAGCCCCCTATAACAGCAGTCTGGATGTGTAGTCTGGAGCCCCCTATAACAGCAGTCTGGATGTGTAGTCTGGAGCCCCCTATAACAGCAGTCTGGATGTGTAGTCTGGAGCCCCCTATAACAGCAGTCTGGATGTGTAGTCTGGAGCCCCCTATAACAGCAGTCTGGATGTGTAGTCTGGAGCCTCCTATAACAGCAGTCTGGATGTGTGGTCTGGAGCCCCCCTATAACAGCAGTCTGGATGTGTAGTCTGGAGCCCCCTATAACAGCAGTCTGGATGTGTAGTCTGGAGCCTCCTATAACAGCAGTCTGGATGTGTAGTCTGGAGCCCCCTATAACAGCAGTCTGGATGTGTAGTCTGGAGCCCCCTATAACAGCAGTCTGGATGTGTAGTCTAGAGCCCCCCTATAACAGCAGTCTGGATGTGTAGTCTGGAGCCTCCTATAACAGCAGTCTGGATGTGTAGTCTGGAGCCCCCTATAACAGCAGTCTGGATGTGTAGTCTAGAGCCCCCCTATAACAGCAGTCTGGATGTGTAGTCTAGAGCCCCCCTATAACAGCAGTCTGGATGTGTAGTCTGGAGCCCCATATAACAGCAGTCTGGGTGTGTAGTCTGGAGTCCCCCTATAACAGCAGTCTGGATGTGTAGTCTGAAGCCCCCTATAACAGCAGTCTGGATGTGTAGTCTGGAGCCCCCTATAACAGCAGTCTGGAGGTACAGTTTGGAGCCCCCTATAACAGCAGCTGACATAGATGTCTGTCATTACCAATATTCTTAGTAATAAAGGGAGAATACATTATCCTTTACGTTGATCCAATATCTCATTATCTTTCTGCCAAATGCATGAAACAAGACATGAGCTGCCCGGGCGTGGTGCAGAGGACGAGGCAGGAGGTCTGGGCACGGGGGGATAACGGGAGCTGCCCGGGCGTGGTGCAGAGGACGAGGCAGGAGGTCTGGGCACGGGGGGATAACAGGAGCTGCCCGGGCGTGGTGCAGAGGACGAGGCAGGAGGTCTGGGCACGGGGGGATAACGGGAGCTGCCTGGGCGTGGTGCAGAGGACGAGGCAGGAGGTCTGGGTACGGGGTGATAACGGGAGCTGATGTGTTGGGGTTATCCTTTCCCTGTCTGTTAGAATCCTTAATATTCCGCTCCCCATGGCTCTGTCTAAATCCTACTTGTAAGCATTGGGCGGCTAAGCTCCACTGCTCCGCTTGTACTTGCTGACATATGAATTTACCATGAACCTATTAGGCCCTGACTCGCTAAATAAACTGAAATTGCAAATCGTTTAAGTCACAATCAATCATCGGGATTCTGGAAGTTTCGCACACGTTACACTGACTGCTTTAATGCTCGGCTTCACTGACCACAGGGACGGGGCCTATAAATAAAAACATGTAAACTTGTAGGCAGGTGTGGAATAAATGTTTAAGTCTTTGAAAAATAGAAGTGTTGATTGTTTATGATTTTAGCAATTAAAAAAAAATGCAAAGTAAAGAAACAAAAAAGAAACGTAAACCAAGTTAATATTTTGTGACTGCTCTTCATCTTCAAAACACCATCAATTCTTCTTAGTTCCACTGCATACAGTCAGGGATTTTCTATCAATAAAGTCAGGTGTATGAATAATCAATTATACAAATCAGAAGATAATGATCACACGTTTTTCACGTCACAGATGTTTTTCACTGACATGTTAAAAACGCATATGTCCCTCCATGTGCCATGATTCAAGGCACACATGGTTTCTCCATGTGCTATTTGTGATCAGTGATCCCTGATCCGTGATAGCACATAGAGATAAACTCACCTGTCCCCGCTCCTACTGTCCATGGTGCTGAAGTCTCCCAAATTGTGTCTCCAGCCGCTGTGTCTCTGACCGCTGCAGCTACTTCTGGGTCGGCTGTGCAGTGCATAATTGCATATACATGAGAATAATTAGCTGGCTTGGAAGCAGCAGAGAGCAGCGGCCAGAGACCGCGTCGCTGGAGAAGGTGAGTTTAAAAAGGTTTTTATTTTCAATGTACGTGTTTTTCTGGTATGTGTTTCACAGGTCACACCATAGTGTGGTCCATGGGACATCAGTTATGCCAGAAAAAACGAACATGTCTCTGTGCAGAAATCACAGACATGCGTGTACGCCACACGGAGACAGGGTCAGTGAAAAATCACTGATTTGTGCGCAGACTCATTTATATAAATGGGTCTGCGTATGTCCATGATTCTGGTACGTATAAAAACTGTCACATATGTACCAAAATCACTGACGTGTGAAACAGGCCTTATATGAAGGTTGAATCACAGTCAGTAACTGAAACAGAAACAGCTGTGTTGGAGGCTAAAAATTAGGTGAAGAACAGCCACACCCTGCTACAAAAGTGAGGATGTGGAAGACAGTTTCAAGTCACAAGTCATATACCATGGCAAGGCTGAGCAAAGCAACAAAACACCAGGTAGTTATACTGTCACGGGTATCACCCGTCCTGGGGGGACCTTTGACAGGTCTGGGATCTGAGGTCCACAATGCCTTGTGAAACTCTGGGTTTTAAATGTGCATGCTTTCTTTTGGTGTAGCAAGGGTTAATTATTTTTTCCTTTCTGATAGTTCCTTGTTACTCCAATCTCAGGTGCAGCCGATCAGTCACCACTAGAGTTGAGCAGACTGGCATTAATCCGGGTCCGGCGGATCAGCGGCGGGTTGACAAAGAAGTCCGGATCCGATCCGGATCCTGCCCCATATATGTCAATGGGGAGTGGAATCCGGGACGAGAGAGAGAGTCAATGGGGAGCGGAAACCAGGCCGAGAGAGAGAGAGTCAATGGGGAGCGGAATCCGGGAAAAGAGAGAGAGAGACACAAAAAAAAAAACCTGGTATCCGGATCGTGCACCCGGAATTCCGCGTCTGAATTGGACTCGGATCTGCCGCTCAAACAACGCGGATCCGGATTTTGCCAGTCCGGATCCGCTCAACACTAGTCACCACTCCTCTCCACTTTAAATAGTCACATGTTCCATCACCTGATGCCGGTTATAGAATTCATGTCTGAACTGACCACCGTGGAGGGAGGAAGTCTCTGGAAGCTGTTGGAGTCCTGTCGTTTGCAGCCCTGGTGTTTGACTGCGATTTTGGCGTTGGTGTATTTCCTTTGTCTTGTTCCCCTGTCTGTCTTCCTTCCCCCGTGTTTGACTATTGCAGTGGTGAAGTCTAGTGCACTCTCCAGCCTTTGCACTAGTCAAGATGAGTGGCAGGGACAACAAGGGACTAGGTATGTGAGGGCGATTGGGGGAAGGAGTCGTATAGGAACCAGGGTGCAAAATATGTTAGCAGATGGTCTGGACTGATAAGTCAAAATGTGAAATACTTGTCTGTAACAGAAGGTGGTTTGATCTCTAAACGGCTGAAGAGCGGCACAATAATGAGGGTCTGCAGGAACAATGGAGCACAGTGGAGGGAATGTCAGGTTTGTTGCAGCATTTCAGCAAATTGAGTGATGGACTAGATCAGGATTAATGGTGTCACCCATGTAGATAAATACAGCCAGATGCATATCATGCAAGATCATCAGGGAGATTTTTAACAACCTCCAGCATCCAGTCAATGTCATAAAGAATGATCTTCAGCTTAAGGATAAACAAGGAGCCTTGGAAGTAATGATCCGGCCCCTGCAGAGCTTGATCCGGCCCCCACAGAGCCTGATCCGGCCCCCACAGAGCCCTGATCCGGCCCATGCAGAGCCCTGATCTCACATCATCCACTCTGTCTGGGATCACATGAAGAGACAGAAGGATCCGCACAAGCCTCATACACAGAAGATCTGGGGTCAGTTCTCCAAGATGTTTGGAATAACCCTCTGCCGAGTTCCTTCAAAAACTGTGTGTAAGTGACAAGTAATTAGAACTGATGAAGGCGAAGGACAGCAAATATTGATTTGGTTTAGATCTCTCTTATGTTGTTAATTGATAAAAATAAACTATTAACCCTTACTTTGCAGCGTTTTTTACACAACTGGCAAAAACTCTTGCACAGCACTGTCTAATAAACATCAGCTCTTTGTATAGTTCAAGAATATTCATGTTTTAATTTCTATGACACGCAGTCTTGTTAGTTTTCTCAAAAACTTCATTATGTGAAATTTTCTGCTTACAGAAACAGGTAAATTTGTATCTGTGTGTCCAATATCAATGAGAAACATTGGGAAGCAATGCTATGTGTACCTACATCATTTGTAGGAAGAAAGAACTAGGCAGTACTATCAGGAGTGCCAAGGAATAGTAATATGTGTACCTACATTATTCCCAGGAAGAGACAAGTACACAATACTATCTGTGCCTGCGTTACCTACAGAAAAAGAAAAGAAGGCAGTACTATCTGTACCTACATTATTCTCAGAAACAGACAAGTACACAATGCTATCTCTGCCTGCATAACCTACAGAAAGAGGAAGGATGGCAGTACTATCTGTACCAACATTATTCTCCAAAACAGACAAGTACACAATACTATCTGTGCCTGCATAACTTACAGAAAGAGGAAGGATGGCAGTACTATCTGTATCCACATTAATCTCAAAAATAGACAAGTACACAATACTATCTGTGCCTGCATAACCTACAGAAAGAGAATGGAAAAAACTGATTTTTGTGTACTCACCGTAAAATCGTTTTCTCTTAGCCATCATTGGGGGACACAGGACCACAGGTGTTATGCTGCTTATCCATAGGAGGACACTAAGTAGATACAAAGATGTTAGCTCCTCCCCTGCAGTATACACTCCCTGGCTCAGCCAGGCTACTTCAGTTTTAGTACACAAGCAGTAGGAGAACAAGTAACAACAAACGTGAGTGAATACTCCTATCAAAAATGTATTGAGAAACAAAAAATTAAGGCCCAACAGGGCAACAGGGTGGGTGCTGTGTCCCCCAATGATGGCTAAGAGAAAACGATTTTACGGTGAGTACACAAAAATCCGTTTTTCTCTGACACCTCATTGGTGGACACAGGACCATGGGACGTCCTAAAGCAGTCCCTGGGTGGGTAAACAATAAACAACACAACCCAAGGACTAGGAACCAGTCCCGGATAGCCAGGAGCGCCTACTGAGATAGGTGCTCTACTGTAGTTTTCAGAATTTTCTTACCTAGGTTCGCCTCAGCCGAAACCTGGGTATGGACTTGGTAATGCTCTGAAACAGTATGTAGGCAAGACCAGGTCGCAGCCTTACACCTCTGTTCCACTGAAGCCTGATGCCTAATGGCCCAAGAGGCGCCAACTGCTCGCGTGGAATGAGTCCGCAGCCCACTAGGAATGGGCTTGAGTTGCAAGCGGTAGACCTCCTGGATCGCAGAGCGAATCCAGCGAGCCAGCGTTGCCTATGAAGCTGCCTGTCTTTTCTTAGGCCTTTCAGGAATGACGAACAAGGAGTCCATGTTTCTAAAGAGGCTGTCCTGGATACGTAATATCTGAAAACCCTCACAAGGTCTAGCGAACGTAGAGACTTGTCCACCCTATGGACTGGGTGTAGACAAAAGGAAGGCAGAACTATGTCCTCGTTCAAATGAAAAGGGGAAGTAACCTTCAGAAGAAAATCTGGAAGGGGGCGTAGAACCACTTTATCCTGGTGAAAGATCAGAAAGGGTTCGCGGCAAGAGAGTGCTGCCAGTTCCAAAACTTGTCTGATGGACGTAATCGCCACTAAGAATGTTATCTTCCAGGAGAGAAGAGCAAGAGAAGATTCCTTAAGGGGTTCAAAGGGGGACCTCTGGAGACCGTCCAAAACGAGATTGAGGTCCCATGGTTCCAGTGACCGTTTGCACGGGGGAACTAGATGGGAAACGCCCTGGAGGAAGGTCTTGACTTGCGGATTGCAAGCTAGACGGCATTGATAGAATATTGAGAGAGATGAAACCTGCCCCTTAAGAGAGCTGAGGGCCAACCCCTTTTGCAACCTGACTGCAAAAAAAAAATCAAAAAGGGAAAGTTTTCCATGTACGGTGGTAAATACAGGATGAAGGCCGGCTTTCGGGGACTGATCATGGTGGAGATGACCGCGGGAGAGAATCTCACTCTTGTTAAAGTCTAGGTCTCAATGGCCAGGCCGTCAGCTTCAGGGCTCTGAAGTTCTAATGGGAAATGGGCTCTTGGGTCACCAGGTCTGGGATGCTTAAGAGGCGCCATGAGCAATTGTACTAATTCGACGTCCCAGGCGCGCCTGGGCCAGTCCGGTGTTATTAGTATCACCGGACTTCTTCTACCTTGATCTTCCTGATTGATCTTCCTGATTAGGGGCAGAGCTGGAAATATGTAAAGTAGACGGAAGCGACTTCAGTAGGAGACTAGAGCATCCGCGCCAATGGACTGTGGATCACGTGACCTGGCTAAGTACGCGGGTACCTTTGCGTTCAACCTTGAGGCCATTAGATCCACGTCTGGTGTGCCCCAGCGAGTGCAGATGTGTGGGAACACTTCTGGGTGGAGAAACCACTTTCCGGCAGCCAGGCCTTGGCGACGTAGAAGGTCCGCCGCCCAGTTCTCTACTCCCGGTATGTGTACCGCTGAAATCACAGACCCCGTCGATTAGGCCCAGGTGAGGATCCTGGGGAGCTTGAGATAAGCTGTCTTGCTGCTGGTACCTCCCTGCCGATTGACAAAGGCCACAGCTGTTGCATTGTCCAATTGGACCCAAATCAAACGACCTGCTAGCAGATGGGGGGAACGACCTGAGCGCAAGAAAGGTTGCGCTGATTTTCAGGATGATTTCTGGGAAGGGAAGACTCCTGGGGCGTCCAACATCCCGAAGCAGTGTGGAGCCAGTACGCTGCTCCCCAGCCTAAGAGGCTGGCGTCCATGGTCAGGAGTAGCCAGTTCACTTGGGAGAGAAAATCTCTCTCTCGATATGGAAGAGGGCTGAAGCCACCAGAAAAGTGCATACCTCATTGAAGGTGTCGTCAGTGAAAAGTTCGTCCAAGGAAAAAAGGGGCTCTTGTTCCAGGGCAGCTAGAAGCGCCAGCTGCAGTGGGCAGTGGTGTGGCTAAGCAAACGGCACTGCCTCTATAGCCACCGCTATCCTACCTAGCACTCTCACACTGAATCGTATGGAGCGATAGGAGTACGTAGAAGGCAGTGTACCGCCTGTTGTAGAGCGGTCGCCTTGCCTTGAGGGCGAAATATCAAACCCCGAAGAGTGTCCAGGGACATGTCCAGGGAGGTGACGGATTTTGACGGGACCGGGGATGATTTGACTGGAGTCAGAAGTCACCCTAAGCGGGATAGGGTGCCCACAGAGATCTGCACGCTGGTTGAGTCCTTGATGAGGAGGTCATCCAAGCAAGGCAGAACAGCCACTCTCATGGCGTGAAGGGCACTCATGGCGGCCGCCATGACCTTGGTGCAGACCCTTGGTGCTGTGGCAGGGCCGAGGGTAGGGTTACAAATGAAAAAAAAGAAGTCCTGAACCGCAAAGCGGAGGAACTTTTGGTGAGCTGGGGTGATGGGTATGTGCAGGTACACGTCCCTGATAGCTATGGAGGCAAGGAATTCTCCTTCGACCATAGAGGTAATAATGGACCATAGGAACTCCATTCTGAATCTCCTTACGTGCACATGTTTGCTCAGGTGTTAGAGGTCCAGGATGGGTCGAACTGACTCGTCCTTTTTTGGGGACCACAAGAGGTTGGAATAGAAGGCCTTGAACCTCTCACCGTCTGGAACAGGTACTATCACCCCCGCCTTTTGGAGGGAGTGGATTGCTGAGGAGAAGGCCTTGCGGTGTTTTGGAGCCTTTGGGGGGGTTTGAGAGAAAAGACCGACCCGGGAATCGGGTCCGGAATTCAATGTGGTAACCGGAAGACACAGGGTGTCGCACCCATTTGTGGTCTGAGGCGGCAGCCAAGATGGAGGAGGATGAGACTCCTTGGTCTTTGTCTCGACTGCCAGGACGAGGTGGACTCGGGAAGGGCTGAGAAGGTCGGGCCCTACGTGTCTAGTAAAAAACGTCCTGGGCTAGAATTGAGGGAGAGAGGTACTCTTTTCTTCCCGTGGTATCAGGAAAAAGAGCCTGTCCAGACTATCGCCAAACCATTGGTCTGGAAAGGAGTACTGTGAGAGGCTTGTTAGGGACCGAGTCCGCTCTCCATTATCGGAACCAGAGGGCCTTACGGATGCTATGGTATTTGAGGCGGCAAAAACTGCGCAGGTAGCAGCGTTGAGGGAGGCCTGCATGAGGTACTCCGCCGCCGCAGCAATGTGAACTGTTACATCTGTGAGGGTCTGAGGAAAACTGGTATTCCTGGTGCCAGTGCGACCCACACGGAAGAAGAGAGGGACCCGCGGCCTCAAGGCGGAGCGATCGAGCTGCTCCACTTGTCTGTCTGTCGGGTCCTTGAAGGAGGATCCATCAAGTAAACGACAGGAGGGTCCTTCAGGCAGGCGGGAAGCCGGGTGAGGATCCACTGAGGCCGGATCGGCCCAGCCCTTAGAGACAGCTAAGCCAAAGGGGTACCGGGACTCCATGAGTTTACGGATACCGAAGCGGCGTCAAATTTTTTTTTTTTTTGAGGTTTCTTCACCCTTTTAAAGGAGACCGCAGGGTCAGTAGTAGTGGATGGGAGATCTTCCACATGCAGAGTTTGGTTGATTGCTGCAATAAGGGAGTCCATTGCAGCTTGATCGCTCAGGGAGGTTGAAACCAAGGAATCATCCCGGTACAAACATCATTCCCATTCCTCCGGCTCCTCAGAGACCGCGGAACATGTGGGAGAACCCCATCTGTGTACCCCCAAGGAAGAACCCTGGGGGTCATGCCCTTTTTCTGATCTGCAACCGGTGAAGCAGAGGGCTGATTCTTATCAGAAGGACCCTCTATAGAGGTGTCACCAGGCTGCGTTCTGTCCAGGGGCCCCGAGGGGTGTGAGGACGATGTTGCATTGCCAGCACCGGGTTCTTGGAACTGTGCCCATTCCGGGGGGCTGGGAGCCATAGCTGGCAGCGGTTGCTGCAGTGGTGGCGGGGGGGGGGGGGTTGGGAGCTACAGTGGAAAATAAGGAATAACGTTTGGAACACCATTCTATAGGCTACTTTACACACTGCGATATCGGTCCCGATATCGCTAGTGTGGGTAACCGCCCCCATCTGTTGCGCGACACGGGCAAATCGCTGCCCGTGCCGCACAACATCGCCCAGAGCCGTCACACATACTTACCTGTCCGGCGACGTTGCTGTGACCTGCGAACCGCCTCCTTTTTAAGGGGGTGGTCCGTGCGGCGTCACAGCAACGTCACTGAAGCGTCACTGAACCGCCGCCCAATAGCAGCGGAGGGGCGGAGATAAGCGGGATGTAACATCCCGCCCACCTCCTTCCTTCTGCATAGCAGCCAGGAGGCAGGTAAGGGGAGCTTCCTCGTTCCTGCGGCGTCACATGCAGCGATGTGTGCTGCCGCAGGAACGAGGAACAACTTCGTTACTGCTGCAGTAACGATTTTTAAGAATGGACCCCCATGTCACCGATTAGCGATTTTGCACGTTTTTGCAACGATGCAAAATCGCTTATCGGTGTCACACGCAACGGCATCGCTAATGCGGCCGGATGTGTGTCACGAATTCCGTGACCCCAACGACTCCGCATTAGCGATGTCGCAGCGTGTAAAGCCCCCTTAAGTCTGAACTGGGTGCAAAAACCTAAAAAAACATCACTATGGGGAGTTAATGCACACCAGTGACTACAGTTAGGTCCAGAAATATTTGGACAGTGACACAATTTTCGCGAGTTGGGCTCTGCATGCCACCACATTGGATTTGAAATGAAACCTCTACAACAGAATTCAAGTGCAGATTGTAACGTTTAATTTGAAGGTTTGAACAAAAATATCTGATAGAAATTGTAGGAATTGTACACATTTCTTTACAAACACTCCACATTTTAGGAGGTCAAAAGTAATTGGACAAAAAACCAAACCCAAACAAAATATTTTTATTTTCAATATTTTGTTGCGAATCCTTTGGAGGCAATCACTGCCTTAAGTCTGGAACCCATGGTCATCACCAAACGCTGGGTTTCCTCCTTCTTAATGCTTTGCCAGGCCTTTACAGCCGCAACCTTCAGGTCTTGCTTGTTTGTGGGTCTTTCCGTCTCTCATGAACTCCTGGGTAGCTTTGGCTGTATGCTTGGGGTCATTGTCCATCTGTACTATGAAGCGCCGTCCGATCAACTTTGCAGCATTTGGCTGAATCTGGGCTGAAAGTATATCCCGGTACACTTCAGAATTCATCCGGCTACTCTTGTCTGCTGTTATGTCATCAATAAACACAAGTGACCCAGTGCCATTGAAAGCCATGCATGCCCATGCCATCACATTGCCTCCACCATGTTTTACAGAGGATGTGGTGTGCCTTGGATCATGTGCCGTTCCCTTTCTTCTCCAAACTTTTTTCTTCCCATCATTCTGGTACAGGTTGATCTTTGTCTCATCTGTCCATAGAATACTTTTCCAGAACTGAGCTGGCTTCATGAGGTGTTTTTCAGCAAATTTAACTATGGCCTGTCTATTTTTGGAATTGATAAATGGTTTGCATCTAGATGTGAACCCTTTGTATTTACTTTCATGGAGTCTTCTCTTTACTGTTGACTTAGAGACAGATACACCTACTTCACTGAGAGTGTTCTGGACTTCAGTTGATGTTGTGAACGGGTTCTTCTTCACCAAAGAAAGGATGCGGCGATCATCCACCACTGTTGTCATCCGTGGACGCCCAGGCCTTTTTGAGTTCCCAAGCTCACCAGTCAATTCCTTGTTTCTCAGAATGTACCCGACTGTTGATTTTGCTACTCCAAGCATGTCTGCTATCTCTCTGATGGATTTTTTCTTTTTTTTCAGCCTCAGGATGTTCTGCTTCACCTCAATTGAGAGTTCCTTAGACCGCATGTTGTCTGGTCACAGCAACAGCTTCCAAATGCAAAACCACACACCTGTAATCAACCCCAGACCTTTTAACTACATTGATTACAGGTTAACGAGGGAGACACCTTCAGAGTTAATTGCAGCCCTTAGAGTCCCTTGTCCAATTACTTTTGGTCCCTTGAAAAAGAGGAGGCTATGCATTACAGAGCTATGATTCCTAAACCCTTTCTCCGATTTGGATGTGAAAACTCCCATATTGCAGCTGGGAGTGTGCACTTTCAGCCCATATTATATATATAATTGTATTTCTGAACATGTTTTTGTAAACAGCTAAAATAACAAAACTTGTGTCACTGTCCAAATATTTCTGGCCCTGACTGTATGCAAGGGGAATACATGTAATAGCAGAAACTGCTGTGTGAATACTGACTTGAAAAATCCAATAGCTATATGTAAGAGTGAAAATGTGAAAAATGGAATCTGCATTACTGCCATGAACATATGAATTAAGAGAAATTTAGCTACTGAATTGATCAATGCAATAGAGCCCCAACACTACGTCAAAGTATTTCTCTACGTTGGGGTCCCTAGCTTGTGTGTGTCCTCTCATGCAGGTAAAAAACTTACCGTGTATGGGAAGCTGAGACCCAGGCTATTTATGCGTATGATATGGATTGGCAATAGGTGTGGTTGGGGAGGGTTCACAAACGAAAAACTTCCAACAAATAAGGAATAACGTTTGGAACACCATTCTAAGTCTGAACTGGGTGCAAAAACCTAAAAAAACCTAAAAAGGTTAGGTTTTTGCACCCAGTTCAGACTTAGAATGGTGTTCCAAACGTTATTCCTTATTTGTTAGTAGTTTTTCGTTTGTGAACCCTCCCCAACCACACCTATTGCCAATCCATATCATACGCATAAATAGCCTGGGTCTCAGCTTCCCATACACGGTAAGTTTTTTAACTACATGAGAGGACACACACTAGCTAGGGACCCCAACGTAGAGAAATACTTTGGCGTAGTGTTGGGGCTCTATTACATTGATCAATTCAGTAGCTAAATTTCTCTTAATTCATATATTCATGGCAGTAATGCAGATTCCATTTTTCACATTTTCACTCTTACATATAGCTATTGGATTTTTCAAGTCAGTATTCACACAGCAGTTTCTGCTATTACATGTATTCCCCTTACATAGTCACTGGTGTGCATACCTTATCTCCCCATAGGGAGCTACAGTGGCACCGGACTCACTGAAGGAAGAGGTGCTATCAAACCCTAGTAGTTCAGTGTGGCAGGTAGTGCAGGCTGAACATTAAAGTCTTATAGCTGTTACTGTAGTTGTGCAGGGCATAAAACATGTGACTGCAGTCATAGCTTATCGCGTGTCGGAGGGGGCGGGGCTTACTTCCGACAACAACGTCGACATGAGGAAATATAATAAAATGGTGGGAAGGGACTCCCGTTCCTTCCTCCAGCCCTGCACAAGAACGGTGGACAGCAAAAAACTCCATAAGTGTAACGCAGCTGCGGGTGCACTGAGTCCTGGAATCTCTCCCCCTCTCCCCGCCACAGGTGGAATGCTATGCAGGAGTCTGCAAACAGCCCATGTGAATCCAGACAGTGACCTTTGCTCCAATTCCTGTCAGGGAGGAGTCCTCAGGTAAAATTCCTGTCAGGGAGGATTCCCCAGGTAAAATTCCTGTCAGAGAGGATTTCTCAGGTAAAATTCCTGTCAGGGAGGATTCCCCAGGTAAAATTCCTGTCAGGGAGGATTCCTCAGGTAAAATTCCTGTCAGGGAGGATTCCTCAGGTAAAATTCCTGTCAGGGAGGATTCCTCAGGTAAAATTCCTGTCAGGGAGGCTTTCTCAGGTAAAATTCCTGTCAGGGAGGATTCCTTAGCTACAATTCCTGTCAGGGAGGATCTCACCTCAGCTCCAGTGTGGAGATTCTGCCGCCTGCTGTGTCTGGTCACACTTGGTGCAGAGCGTGTATCAACTCAGAGCCTGCCAGAGGGACTGAGGAAGTTTGTTATCGGCTCTGGGCTCTGGAAAATCGGTGCCATCAGACCCGTCATCCAGTGAGTAACAGCCCAGGATCCAGTGTCGCAGGAGGTGGTACGGGGAGGCAACACTCCGCGTTCCCGCCTGTTGATGGTTTTGGGAAATCGGTCCCCGACGGAAACCGTCGCCCTCTAAAAACAAAAAAATTCTTGCTGCAGTAGTCTGCAGAGATGTGCCTCCTATACACACTAAGGCTGCTTTCACACATCCGGCTTGAGCTCTGCGGCTCAATCCGGCTGTGAAGCCTATACAACGGATGCGGTGAAAACACCGCATCCTTTGCATACGTTTTTTACATGCGGCCGGTCCGGTTTTTGCCGCTTGTGGCATGCTACTGAGCATGCGCAGTGGCAAAAACCGCATGCGGCGGCCGGATGCGGTTTTTGACGCATCGCGCCGCATCCGGCATCCATAGGGATGCATTGGGAAAAGCGCCGCATCGGCCGGATGCGGCGCGATGCGGGTTTTTTTGCCGGAGCAAAAAACGTGCCAGGGAACGTTCCATCCGGCCGCCGCATCGGCTAAATCTGCCGCATGCGGCAAAAGCCGGACCGAACGCAAGCCCATGCGGCACAATGCGGCACTAATTAAAGTCTATGCAGGAAAAACGCAACCGGCAGCAAAAAAAAACGGTTGCGGTTTTCCTGCAAAGTGCCGGATTGTGCAGCATTGCAAAAGCCGGATGTGTGAAAGCAGCCTAAGCTAAAACTGAAGTAGCCTGGCTGGGCCAGGGGGTGTATACTGCAGGGGAGGAGCTAACATCTTTGCATCTACTTAGTGTCCTCCTATGGATAAGCAGCATAACACCCATGGTCCTGTGTCCCCCAATGAGGCGTAAGAGAAAAAACAAGCAATGAAGTCTTTAAATTTTGCCAATAAATAATGAAAATAACATCCAAAGAAGCCAGTGATAAATGCAATATAAATTTATTGTACAATCACTTCAGGACAATAGATATCAAACAAGGAATCATATAGATGGATAAAGTGCAGAGGGGGAATAGAAAGACCCCACATGCCCCTGGCAGGTTGTTACAGGTAGATAGAGTGAGCCAAACTGTTCAGAGGCAGAAAAGTAGAAAAATGCAAGATAAACGCACTAGAACAATCAATCATGCCAAACAGGCAGCCACCGGTAGAAAACCACTCACCCATGCCAGTGCAATGTAAAACTCAGGGTTGCACGTGGGGACCAGCGTCCCAAAAAAAGAAAGAGAAAGGAAAGCAGTACTATCTGTACCTATATTATTCTCAGAAACAGACAAGTACACAATACTATCTGTCCCTGCATAACCTACAAAAAGAGGAAGGAAAGCAGTACTATCTGTACCTATATTATTCTCAGAAACAGACAAGTATACAACACTATCTGTACCTGCATAACCTACAGAAAGAGGAAGGAAGGCAGTACTATCTGTACCTATATTATTCTCAGAAATAGACAAGTACACAATACTATCTGTCCCTGCATAACCTACAGAAAGAGGAAGGAAAGCAGTACTATCTGTACCTATATTATTCTCAGAAACAGACAAGTACACAATACTATCTGTCCCTGCATAACCTACAGAAAGATGAAGGAAGGCAGTTCTATCTGTACCTTTATTATTCTCAGAAACAGACAAGTACACAATACTATCTGTCCCTGCATAACCTACAGAAAGAGAAAGGAAAGCAGTACTATCTGTACCTATATTATTCTCAGAAACAGACAAGTACACAATACTATCTGTGCCTGCATAAGCTACAGAAAGAGGAAGGAAGGCAGTATTATCTGTACCTACAATATACTCAGGAACAGACAAGTATACAATATTATCTGTGCCTGCATAACCTACAGAAAGAGGAAGGAAATCAGTACTATCTGTACCTATATTATTCTCAGAAACAGACAAGTACACAATACTATCTGTGCCTGCATAAGCTACAGAAAGAGGAAGGAAGGCAGTATTATCTGTACCTACAATATACTCAGGAACAGACAAGTATACAATATTATCTGTGCCTGCATAACCTACAGAAAGAGGAAGGAAAGCAGAACTATCTGTACCTACATTATTCTCAGAAACAGACAAGTATACAATACTATCTGTGCCTGCATAACCTACAGGAAGAGGAAGGAAGGCAGTACTCTCTGTACCTATATTATTCTCAGAAACAGACAAGTACACAATACTATCTGTGCCTGCATAACCTACAGAAAGAGAAAGGAAAGCAGTACTATCTGTACCTATATTATTCTCAGAAATAAACAAGTACACAATACTATCTGTCCCTGCATAACCTACAGAAAGAGGAAGGAAAGCAGTACTATCTGTACCTATATTATTCTCAGAAACAGACAAGTACACAATACTATCTGTCCCTGCATAACCTACAGAAAGAGGAAGGAAGGCAGTACTATCTGTACCTTTATTATTCTCAGAAACAGACAAGTACACAATACTATCTGTGCCTGCATAAGGGGTACTTCACACACAGCAAGATCGCTACTGAGATCGCTGCTGAGTCACGTTTTTTGTGACCTCATTAGCGATCTCGCTGTGTGTGGCCCCTGCTGTGAGATCGCTGCTCGTTACACACAGCCCTGGTTCGTTTTTTTATTGTTGCTCTCCCGCTGATAAGCACACATCGCTGTGTGTGACAGCGAGAGAGCAACAATCCTGAATGTGAAGGGAGCAGGAGCCGGCGTCTGACAGCCTGCGGTAAGCTGTAACCAAGGTAAACATCGGGTAACCAAGGTGGTTACCCGATATTTACCTTCGTTACCAGCCTCCGCAGCTCTAACGCTGCCAGTGCCGGCTCCTGCTCCCTGCACACACTAAGTTAAGCGGTGTGCGCTGGTAACTAAGGTAAACATCGGGTAACCATACCCGTTGTTTACCTTAGTTACCAGTGTCCGCAGCTTCCAGACGCCGGCTCCGTGCAAGCGCAGCGTCGCTTGCACGTCGCTGCTGGCTGGGGGCTGGTCACTGGTCGCTGGTGAGATCTGCCTGTTTGACAGCTCACCAGCGACCATGTAGCGATGCAGCAGCGATCCTGACCAGGTCAGATCGCTGGTCGGATCGCTGCTGCATCGCTAAAGTGTGAAGGTACCCTAACCTACAGAAAGAGAAAGGAAAGCAGTACTATCTGTACCTATATTATTCTCAGAAACAGACAAGTACACAATACTATCTGTGCCTGCATAACCTACAGAAAGAGGAAGGAAGGCAGTATTATCTGTACCTACAATATACCCAGGAACAGACAAGTATACAATACTATCTGTGCCTGCATAACCTACAGAGAGAAGAAGGAAGGCAGGATTATCTGTGCCTACATAATTTAAGAAGAGAGACAGAGATGCAGTACTATCTGCATCTACTTTATTTTCTTGAGAAATATATTGAGACAGCATCAGTCACAGGAATAGATAAGGGGAACCAGTACTATATGTGCCTTCATCATCCAAATGGAGAAAAAGAGATACAGCACAATCTCCACCTACATTATTTTTCAGGGAAAGACATTTTGCAACTAAACTTCACAGGAATAGAAAGGAAGATAGTACTGTCTAGTACTATTTGTGTCTATATCACCTGTAGGAACACAAAACAAGGTGGTACTATCTTTACCTACATCATTTAAAGCAAAGCAGTACTATCTATGCCAGCATTACTTGTAGAAAAGAGGTCCTACAATCTCTTCCTATAACATTTACAGAAAGAGACAAGAAGTCAGCTCTACCTGTGTCTAATTTAACGGGAGAGCCATAACAACACAATTATTTGTAACTTTTCTTTTATTCTCAGGGAGAGATGGGTAGGTTGTGTTATCTGTGCCTCCATTATTTACAGAGAAATATTGAGAATGAGTACAGCACTATCTGTACCCGCATCCTTTACAGGGAAAGACAAGGACGTAAGTAATATGTGTTTCTACATTATTTACAAAAAGTGACAAGGAGGCAGTACTATCTGTGCACCTACATTATTTACATGGAGAGACAGGGAGGCACTACTATCTGTACATAAACTATTTTCATGGAGGAAAGGAGGTAACACAATCTGTACCTACATGACTATTATAAAGATATATCAGGCCATTACCTAGCGTACATCATGTAGTGAAACATAAAAGGATTAAACTTCATTTACAGAGATAGAGACCGAGAGACAGTACTATTTGTGCATAAATTATTTTCATGGAGGAAGGGAGGTAACACAATCTGTACCTACATGACTATTATAAAGATATATCAGGCCAGTACCTAGCCTACATCATGTAGTGAAACATAAAAGGATTAAACTTCATTTACAGAGATAGAGACAGAGAGACAGTACTATGTGTGCATAAATTATTTTCATGGAGGAAGGGAGGTAACATGATCTGTAGTACATTGCACAAATTATAAAGATATATCGGGAGAGTACCTACATCATGTAGTGAAACATAAAAGGATGAACCTCCATTTACAGAAAGAGACAGAGAGGCAGTACTATCTGTGCCTACATCATTAATAGGGAGGGCAAGGGAGCAGCAATAGTTGCACTTTCAATTAGTAGGAAGATCTATCTATCTATCTATCTATCCATCTATTTACAGTGTGTGGGGTTTGAATGTACAGCTGGCGTCATGTGCATACTATGATTGTTTTCACACTCAGCACGTCTGGCATTACTGATCTTTGGCAAGAGGTGCCCACGACACGTATTTCCCAGAGAGGGATCCATCTGTGCTCCACGCTGCAGCGCTGAGACCCCATCAGACAGCTGTACGCAGCGTTGCTGAGGATACATACGCATACTTATTAGCTCAATCTGTGCAAGGTTTAAATTAACTCATCCCAGCTTCCCCTGTTGAAGGCCATGGGCCCCTCTACTGCTAATAAATAATTAAAAAAATGCAACAAATGACTTCTCATCCAGCAAGATGGAGCATCCAAGTGTAACACTGGAGAGGAAGAAACATGAATCTATCTATCTATCTATCTATCTATCTATCTATCTATCTATCTTTCTATCTATCTCTCTCTATCTATCCGTCTCATATCTACACTCCTCAAAACCTAGAAGAAAAAGTCGCAACATTTTGTAAATCAGAGGCTGTAGACACGTTACTGATTTGCAAATGATGGAAAAATTGAAACCCAATTTTTCGAAACGTCTCAATTTATTCAGTAAGTAGTATATGAGCCGCGAGCAGAAAGCCCAACAATTACAGTCTCGGCTGCTCTCTGTGAGGTTATTAATGGTTGTCTGAGGAACGTTCTGCCGCTGAATGCACTTGGACAAATTATCAAGATCCACTGCTGGCAGCTCTTGTGTAATCACCGACCAAGGATCTTCTAGATGTGATCTATGGGAGACATGTCTGGAGATGCTGCAGCCAAGGAAGACAAGTCCAGAGATGATGCAGCCATGGAGGACAAGTCCACAGATGATACAGCCATGGAGGACAAGTCCAAAGATGATACTGCCATGAAAGACAAGTCTGGAGAGGCTGCAGCCATGGAAGACAAGTCCAGAGATGATACTGCCATTAAAGAAAAGTCTGGAGATGCTGCAGCCATGGAAGACAATTCCGGAGATGTTGCCACCATGGAAAACAAGTCTGATGCAAGGCATGGTAGCAGGTTTAGGCCACACAGGCTGCTCACAATAATATGAGCAACATGTGGCCTGACGTTGTTGAGTTGAAAAACAGCTCCTGGGACACTTTGGAGAGAAGGCCGAAACACTGATTCATCTATCTATCCCTCTATCCACTGGTGGACACAGAGAGAAGAGGGCCCCAGTAGAAGGACAGTATATGGTCCCTTTTCAGTCCAATAACTCATCATAATGCCCAATTCCACCTGCTTTGGAGGTAGAAATGAGCACCCTAACCTCTTAGAATTGGTCCTTCTAACCTTTTAGAATTGGGCCTCCTAACCTCTACCTCTAAGAATTGGGCCCCTAACCTCTTAGAATTGGTTCCTCAAAGCTCTTAGAATAGGGCACCCTAACCTCTTAGAATTAGGCCTCCTAACCTCTTAGAATTGGGTCTAATAACCTCTTAGAATTGGACCTCCTAACCTCTTAAAATTGGACCTCCTAACCGATTAGAATTGGGTCCCCCTAACCTCTTTGAATTGAGCCCCCTAAACTCTTAGAATTGGGCACCCTAACCTCTTAAAATTGGACCTCCTAACCTCTTAGAATTAGTCCCCTAACCTCTTAGAATTTGGCCCCCTAACCGCTTAGAATTAGGCCCCGTAACTTCGAAGAATTGGGTCTCCTAACCACTTAGAATCGGGCACTCTAACCTCTTAGAATTGGGCACCCTAACCTCTTAGAATTGGGCCCCCTAACCTCTTATAATTGAGCCTCCTAGCCTCTTAGAATTGGGTCCCCCAACCTCTTAGAATTAGTCCCCTAACCTCTTAGAGTTGGGCCCCCTAACCACTTAGAATTAGGCCCCGTAAGTTCGAAGAATTGGGTCTCCTAACCACTTAGAATTGGGCACTCTAACCTCTTAGAATTGGGCACCCTAACCTCTTAGAATTGGGCCCCCTAACCTCTTAAAATTGAGCCTCCTAGCATCTTAGAATTGGGTCCCCCAACCTCTTAGAATTGGGCCTCCTAACCTCTTAGAATTGGGCTTCCTAACCTCTTAAAATTGGGACTCCTAACATCTTAGAATTGGGCCCCCTAACCTATTAAAATTGGACCTCCTAACCTCTTAGAATAGGTCTCCTAACCTCTTAGAATTGGGCCTCCTAACCTATTAGAATTGGGTCCCCTAATCTCTTAGAATTGGGGCCTCTAACCTCATGGAATTGTGCTTCCTAACCTCTTAGAATTTGTGCCTTTAACCTCTTAGAATTGGGCACCCTAACATCGGGCCCCTTTGTGGCCGCGCAGGTTGCACCAATGATAAATAAGTATGTCTACCCCTGTATCTATCTACCTACCGTATCTATCTATTTATTACATATATGCATCTATTTTGAAAACCCCAAACCACCAAGCTAATTTATTATCCACAATTCTGGGACTGTTATGTGATAATAGGTCCTCGGCCTAATTAACAAGAATATTAGTAATAATTAAATGAAAATGCTTCGGAGGCTTCTCCCAATTGAGGGTGATATATGACGACATGTTGGGACAGCAGATACGGAGGTAATTAGCCATGTTACTTATCTATCTATATGAATTTTAATTCTATATATTTGTTTTTAGTGTAATTGTGCCTTTATTTTCCCTGTGATTCTGTACATAGCCTCATTGACACCTGTCAGGCCTGCACTGGCCTGCGGTCCTCCCAGTGTTATCCTATGTGACAGCAGCTAATCACTTTCTGCCTTGCTGCTAACCTCGCATTACTTCTCTCTCATTGTCCTGCTTTAATCCTGTTTTCTCCGGGAAGAGCCGACATTTCATTAAATAGATGGTGACAATGGCAGCAGCCACATCCAGTAATACATCCTCGTCAGGGAGTAGGGGTGACAGTGCAGACCTGAGAGTGAAGAACTCTGCATTCAGATCCTGGCAAAGGGTGAATAATGAGGAGATGAGGGTGAGACGTTCAGCACAGGCTGTGATCTCATAGGAATTAATGGACATCTCCAGGAACAGTGGAGAGAAAACAATGCACTGATGGCTTCACTCATCCTATATTACAACTTATAATGGGCTCTTGAGGCTTCCAGATGAGCCGTCTTCCTCCATGTTTACTTATTTTTGAATAGTGTTCCCCCGTGGTCCCACAAAGCTTCTCATAGCCAGATCAGACACCCCATACTTTGCACTGACGAGGGGCAAGCACCCCGAAACACCATGTCTGCAAATTGGGATTCTGATCTGGCATATATATCCTAAGTTATATTGAAAGGATTGTTAAAAATCCACATTTAACTTTTAGGATCGCTACTTCCAATAGGTGGTGCTGCGCTAGAGTTTGTCTCCTGTCCTGGAGAGAAAATTTGAATATTTTGCAGAGGGGTATGGCAGCTATAAGTCCCCTTACTAGCATCCAGTCAGACTGGCTTGCAAAGTCTCCATAAGGAGAATAGTGTTCCCCCGTGGTCCCTCAAAGCTTCTCATAGCCAGATCAGACTCCCCATACTTTGCACTGACGAGGGGCAAGCACCCCGAAACACCATGTCTGCAAATTGGGATTCTGATCTGGCATATATATCCTAAGTTATATTTAAAGGATTGTTAAAAATCCACATTTAACTTTTAAGATCGCTACTTCAAATAGGTGGCGCTGCGCTAGAGTTTGTCTCCTGTCCTGGAGAGAAAATTTGTTTACTTATTTTTGGATATTCTGTCATATAGACCTGTGGTTCCCAGACTCCAATCCAGCTAGAGACTCCACGGTAAATACTTAACCTGCGATACCTATCAATGAAACATCACTAATCAAGACTCTGAGCCTTCCAATTAAATCAGACCCAAACATCAGGCACCAAGCTTAATTTAGAATCTAGTCCCAAAAATTAATTCAAGTCCCAGAACAAAACTGAATCGAGACTCAGACCCTCAATATTAATTCATACCTTTGAATCAATAATTAATTGAAAGCCCAGACCCAAAAACTAATTAAAACGCGAGACAAAAAATTATTGTAGACCCACAGAATCCCAAATGTAACACTTCAAAACAGAGACCTCAAAATTAATTCAGACATCCAAAATCAGACACCAAGGTTAATCTAGAATCCTGGCCCAAATACTAATTCAAACCCTAGACTGGAAAAAGAATATTTAAACCTCAAACCTCCATAATTAAAAAACACTACCATTAAAGCTTTTATCCTCTTAATATGTTGCAATTAACATATTATATAGCTCTCTGTACTTACATTTATTTGCTCATTTTGACTTATTTCCCAGTTAATCCTTCTCTTTTCTATTTAGAAACACATAGTCATTTTTCCTGTACAAATTATTCCCCTCTTAAACTCCTGACCTAACTGCTCCGCTTCTTCCCTGTGCCAGGGATTTTGCAGTGATGACTCAAAAGGGTAAAAAAAGAGACTTCCTGAGAAGGATTTAGCTAGTAGGTTTTTAATCAAATGATATCATAGACCAAAAGGAAAAGAGAAGAATTAACAGGGTAGAAAGAAAAACATGAGCAATTGTAAGTACACAGTGCTATATAGCATGATGACTGTAATATACTAAGAGGATAAACAATTTGATTGGAGTGCTTCTTAAATTCAGACCCAGACTTAAATATTAATTGAATCCCAAGACTAAAAAAAACATTTTTGATCTCAGAACCTCAAAATTAATTCAGACCCTGGACTTCAAAACAGACCTCAAATATGAGATACCAAGAATAGTTCAGGATTAAGACCCAACAGTTAAGGGAAGCCAGAAATTTCAAAACTAAACTCTACACCCAAATGAATTCAGGTGTCAGATTCCAAAACTAATTCAGACCCAAAAACTAGTTCAGAGATGGAACTGACTTCACAACACAATGTACAACACTATGTCTGGTAACCAATAAAGGGGACATCGTACTCCGTGACTGGTAGGGTTGCTGGGAGTTGGACCCCTTAAACCAAATCTTAATCAGCTACTACAATATCCAACTCCTGGAATTGTACGTCTCTCCCCCCAAATTTCATAAACCCTGTTTCTTTATTTTTATTCAGTTTGCAGCATTGTTCTGGCAAAATTGGGACTGTTGTCAAGAATCGATCAATTTCCCAATTATATAATGGGTACAAGACAAACCTTAATAGGGCTATCCAAGACTGTAATTTTAGGATATTTGATTGGTGTGGGACCCTGAAGGAAAGGAGTATTCCCACCATTGTATATCAGACACGGCGCCACATAAAGTCTACACTAGGTATTAAAGCTTTGTCGTTTTTTCCAGAATTGGTGCCACTCTGTGATATATTACATCTCTCTCCCCATAATTGTTCATGAATGTGTAAACAGCAGGTTGACAAAACTCGCCCAAGATATATTCCGATACTTCCCACAAGAGGTCATTTATTTACTTTGGTGGGAAATGTTCCTTAGATTGAGGCTCCGCGCAGAATTTCTCAGTGACATAAGGGACCTCTTTATTCCCAACATGAAATCACAATTACGCGGATCGTCGTCGTACATCGCACAAACAGAACCAAAAAACCTCAGAAAGATTTGCTTTACAGAAAAATAAAAAATGTCGTTTTTGTTTTTTTTTACAATGCACCACCTAGGAGCTGTAAGGGAATATGTCTGGCTGCCGCGGCTTCCTGAATCTCGGGAGAAGGAGTCTCGGAAACCAGATCCTCTGAGATTGTCTGACTCCTTCCCGGTAATTTTCATTGTTTCGCAGGAGGCAGAGTAGGCGATGCTGTGGAATTAGAGGAGGGGGTGTCGTGGCTCAGGAGGGTCAGTGTGCGGAAGGTCGGCGATACCGCGGGCTCGTGGGGTGTCATGGAGGCAGGCGCCATTGATCTGACAGCGGGTTCGGAGGAGAGGGTGTCACGGCTCAAGAGGGTCAATGTGCGACAGCGGAAGGTCGGTGATACTGTGGGGTCGTGGGGTGTTATGGCGGCGGGCGCCATTGATCTGATGGCGGGCTCGGAGGGGGGTGTCACAGCTCAAGAGGGTCAATGAGCGGCAGCGGAGGGTTGGCGATACTGCGGGCTCATGGGGTGTCGTGGCGGTGAGCACCATTGATCTGCCAGCGGACTGTGGGCACCATTGAATTGCCGGTGGACTTCAAGAAAATGGCCAAGCATGTGGAGCCTGCGTAGATTGACACGATGGACTTCAAGAAAATGGTAGTGGAGTCCTATTTGCGCACACGCTGCCTCCGTGGCCATTTTCTTGAAGTCTGTCTTGTCAACTGCAGGTGATTCAAAGCCGCCCGCAGTCTGGCGGCAGATCAATGGCAACAGCCGCGACACCCACAAGCCCGCAGTATTTCCGACCCTTCGCTGCCACACGCTGAACCTCTTGAGCCGCAACACCTCTCCCTCTGAGCCCACCGGAAAAATAAATGGCACCCGCTGCCGTGACACCCAGCGAGCCCGCAGTATCACCGACCCTGCGCCAGCCTTGCCGCCCGGTAAGCCATATGCGGTTTGTTAGACGCACCATTATTTTTCCGCCAGTTTTGGGAGGAAAAAAGTGCATCTTACAAACTGGAAAATACGGTATTTATTATATATTGGACTTTTATGAATAATAATAAAAAAATACACATATTTGGTTTCAGTAATGGCCGATCTATCAAAATATAAAATCAAATAACCTGATCAGTAAAGGATGTAATGAGAAAAAAAAACAAACGCCAGAATTACGTTTTTTGGTCGCTGCAACATTGCATTAAAATGTAATAATAGGCTATCAAACATCACATCTACCCAAAAATAGTATAATTAAAAATGCCAGCTCAAGACACAAAAAATAAGCCGTCACTGAGCCCCAGATCCCGAAAAATGAGAACGCTACGGGTCTAAGAAAATGTCATCAAAAGCGCAACTCTTCTTTTTGACAAACTTCTACATTTTTTTTCCCACTTAGATAAAAGTAAAACTATACATGTTTGAGGGTCTACAAACTCGTACCAACCTGCGGAATCATAATGCCAGGTCAGTTTTACCATATAGTGAACATGGTAAATAAAAAACCCAAAAGCAATTGTGGAATTACACTTTTTTTTTTTGCAATTTCACTGCACTTGGAGTTTTTTTCCCCATTTTCCAGTACAATGTGGGTCAGAATGAATGGTGTCATTCAAAAGTACAACTCGTCCTGAAAAAAAACCAAGCTCTCATATGGCTATATTGACGGAAAAATAAAAAAGCTATTGGTGTGGGAAGAAGGGGATGAAAAAATGATAACGAAAAACAGAAAATCGCCAATTCTGCATTGTAAAAGACTCATTGCTAGTTATCACAAATGCTTGATTGCAGATGTTGCTACTAAGGGTGGCCCAGCCAATCACTAGGTTTAGGGGGCAATCACTTTTTCACATCGGGCCCTAGAGGTTTGGATTACTTTTTCCATTAATAATAAAGACCTTCATTTATTATATTTTATATATATATATATATATATATATATATATACACACATATATATATATATATATATATATATATATATATATATATATATATACACATATACATATATATAGTAGTAACCCTCGACTCTGCTCTATCCTTCAAGCCACACATCCAAGCCCTCTTCACCTCATGCAGACTACAACTCAAAAATACCTACCGGATTTGTGCTTTCCTTAACCAAGAATCAGCAACAACATTAGTGCATGCCCTCATCATCTCCCTCCTCGACTACTGCAACCTCCTGCTCTGTGGTCTCCCTTCCAACACTCTTGCACCCCTCCAATCTATCCTAAACTCTGCGGCCCGCTTAATCCACCTCTCCCCTCGCTATTCTCCAGCCTCGCCACTCTGCCAATCCCTTCACTGGCTTCCCATCGCCCAATGACTCCAGTTCAAAACACTAACCATGACATACAAAGCCATCCACAACCTGTCTCCTCCCTACATCTGTGACCTAGTCTCCCGGTACCTACCAGCAGGCAACCTCAGATCCTCACAAGATCTCCTTCTCTGCTCCTCTCCTATCTCCTCTAGCCACAATCGCGTACAAGATTTCTCCCGTGCCTCTCCCATACTCTGGAACGCTCTACCTCGGCATATCAGACTCTCCCCTACCGTGGAAAGCTTCAAGAGGAACCTCAAGACCCATCTCTTCCAACAAGCCTACAACCTACAATAATCCTCAGTCCAATACACCACTGTGCAACCAGCTCTGTCATCACCTATTGTACCCTTACCTATTCCCTGTAGACTGTGAGCCCTCGCGGGCAGGGTCCTCTCTCTCCTCATGTACCAGTCTGTTTTGTACTGTTAATGATTGTTGTACGTATATCCTCTTTCACTTGTAAAGCGCCATGGAATAAATGGCGCTATAAAATAATAAATAATAATAATATAGATGTATATATATATATATATATATATATATATAAAATAATATTTAGTGATTTTTTTTCATATACTTACGAGCGTTTTTATTTTTTATTTCACGTAGGCGACTTGACCCTGCAACCCTGTATTGCAGTATGTAGTGAAAGTAACACACTGGCTGCCATGGCGAACCATGGGCGGGGGGCGGTAATGATGGTCATCAGAACGGATGACCCCCAAAAGTGATGTATCAGGAAAACAAAATGACATCTGGAAAAATCCTGTTATAAATAAAAATTTCTATCTGCTTATATTTCGGTACGATAATGAGCCAAGAAACTTCAGAAAAAAAAGAAAAAAACAAGAATAAAACAAAATAAAAAAAAAAATAGTCAGAGAAGCTTTAAGAGACAAGAGGGATCTCAAGAAATTGTAATAAAAGTTCTGCGCTGTCATGCATTTCTTGGAGACTTTTCTTCTTGAATCCCATTTCCCCTAACACATTAAAAAGTGACACATGTGCTGAGAAAAAAGCCGCCGCGGGCACAGGCTTCATGTCTGTGGAGAGGGCATATATTTTCCCTGTAACTGTAGAATACCTGTAATCACTATCCAGATACATTTTCCAGCTCCAGGAATTAAATCTATTATTTGATATTTCTGTTTCTTAGGATATGTAAAAGTTAACACCGGGAGTAAATGATAAGAAGACCCATCCGCTGCTTGTGTAAATAATTATACTCCTTACAATATAGCAATTCTGAAGCATCTTTACTAAGAGCCGTGATGCCCTATGTTACACGGTGTTCCCCAACTTCGGTGCTCAACAGCTACCAACCGGTGATGGGTTTTCAGGATTTCCTTAGTATTACACAGGTGACTATTTCATTACCTGCACAGGTAATAACTCCATCACCTTTTGTCACGCTTGCCGGGTGTAGCCAGTGTGGCGTTGTGCGTTCAGACCTATGTGCGTCACAAAAAAGGGGGGCACTGGCGACACAAAAACAACGGGAGGCCCTGGAACTAGTGAGAGGGGTTGGTGGGCACCTCCTATCCTCACCTGCAGCTGTTCTTCCTCTACTAGCCAGTCCCTATACAGTCTCCGCAACTGTCACCGAACAGGAACCTGGGACCCTCGGAAGACCCTAGAGAAGACGCTATGGGATTGGTCGCTTTGTTACATCACTGAATCCTACTTTTCAGATAAGTACCTGGAATGTATAATATCTCTGGTGCTAGGTGCTTTAGTTTGAGCAGGGTCACTTTAGGGTGCTTTAGGGCTTACCGACGGTGAATGGTGGCGTCTAAAACAGTTACGGTGTCATACCCTCCATTGCTAGGTAGGTGACACGGTTCCGCCTCACCATCCACATGGCTAGGGGGTGGAGCCTTCTCCCTGGCCTCACTTCCAGAGCTTGGATGCTTTAAAAACTGACATCTCCAGTGAACCAGCGCCGGCTATAAGCTTAGCGCTGCTTTGCCTGTGATTGCTGGTCCTGTAAGTGTTATCCTGATCCATCTCCTCCCTGTACCCCCGTGCCCTCTCTGTGTTCCATCTCCTAGTTGCCTATCCATTCCTCTGTCCCCACTCCTACCTCCCCACTCAGTTGCTTCCTCTGGTACTGACCTCGGCCTGACCTCAACTCCGCTTCTGCTCTTTTCTCCGGTCCTCCTTCTGCCTGTACTGTGCTTGACCTGGCCTGCCTGACCATTCCTCGCACGCACCGCAGCTCTGCTCCCCAGCTATGCTGTGAGGCAGTGTACGAGCACACATTGTGTATATACTTCCTGATTCTTGTTGCTCCGTGTAGTGTCTTCTGCTGCAGAGCTCTGGCTCCCCCTGGTGGCAGCTTGACAGTAGGGACTTCTAGGGCTCATTAGGGTTAGTGGTTGAGGTTAACTGTACATAAACTACCTAACAGATGGAAGTGGTATTACTTAATTTTTTTTTTGTTCTTTTGAAAGCTGTTAAATATGTCAAGTAATCTTGGTCCGTATATTGGTGCTATAAGGAAGGCCTGATGCATCTGTGATAGTCTGGCCACCTCTTAATGTGTCTTTTTGATAACAGCTTTCCGATATAGGGATATATATATATATATATATATATATATATATATATATATAGTATGTACTATTGTATTTGATTGATTATAATCATTTTCCCTATTAATCTTTACTAGCTCCTTACCTATCTAGGTACCTTGCTGTTTGTGCGGTTGAGCTGCCGCCCGACCACCGTGCGGAGCTGCCGCCCGACCACCGTGCAGAGCTGCCATCCGACCACCGTGCGGAGCTGCCGTCCCACCACTGTGCGGAGCTGCCGCCCCACCACCATGCGGAGCTGCCGCCCCACCACCGTGCGGAGCTGCCGTCCCACCACCGTGCGGAGCTGCCACCCCACCATCGTGCGGAGCTGCTGCCCAATTTACCCCCCACCTACTGTCTCCTCCCCAAAATCCTATAGAATGTAAGCCCGCAAGGGCAGGGCCCTCTTCACTCTGTACTAGTCTGTCTACTGTAACTTGTATATGTATTTTGTATGTAACCCCCTTCTCATGTACAGCACCATGGAATTAATGGTGCTCTATAAATAAATAATAATAATAATAATAATTAATAATCAATTTATGTGTGTGTCCCCTTTTTTGGGCCTTATTTTTTAAGCTTATCTATTAAAAGTTATTTTTTAACAAGGTTTTTTTTTGGTGTTTTTGATGTCTAAGTTGTTCTGTATACCCTGTTGCAATCTTGCTGCGGCTTTGGTTTTTGTAAGATCCTATAGTAGCCCTGACTAGTGAGGGGCAGGTGGGGTTCACTAGACCTCACCGCTGCACTAATGGGCGGCTTGGTATCTCAGTGTATAGCACTACAGCCTTGCAGAGCTGGGGTCCTGGGTTCTAATTCACTGAGGACAATGTCTGCAAGGAGTTTGTATGGTCTCCCCATGCTTGCGTGGGTTTCCTCCGGGTACTCCGGTTTCCTCCCACATTCAAAAGACATACTGATAGGGATCATATGTAGTTGTGTACTAACGTTGTTGTGAGCCGCATCAAGTCTTCGGAGATGGGGCAGCATATAAGTTCGACCAATAAATAAATAAATAAATAATATCACACCAGGTAAGTAAAGACAAACAGGGGAAAAAAAAACAATCAAAAGGATATAGCCTGAGCAGAACCTTCCTCCAAGGCAGCCAGAGACCAAATTACTTTGTATCTTCAGCAGGGATTGCTGGGATACGCCACTATTTAATGCTGAAGGATGTGACCATAAAGTGAGTGCAACTGAAAACACTCAGCTGCTTGGAAAGGCTACAAGAGAAAAGTAACACTTGACCACTTAAATGTAGAGAGCCAGATGAAAGGCTCGAATCCAAAAAATCAACCAAAAGGATATAGTCTGAGCAGAACCTTCCTCCAAGGCAGCCAGAGACTAAATTACTTTGTATCTTCAGCAAGGATTACTGGGATACGCCACTATTTAATGCTGAAAGACGTGACTACAAAGTGAGTACAACTGAAAACACTCAGCTGCTTGGAAAGGCTGCAAGAGAAAACTGTGTCAACTTGACCACTTAAATGTAGAGAGCCAGATGAAAGGCTCGAATCCAAAAAAATAACCAAAATGATATAGTCTGAGCAGAACCTTCCTCCAAGGCAGCCAGAGACCAAATTACTTTGTATCTTCAGCAAGGATTGCTGGGATACGCCACTATTTAATGCTGAAGGACGTGACTACAAAGTGAGTGCAACTAAAAACACTCAGCTGCTTGGAAAGGCTGCAATAGAAAACTGACACTTGACCACTTAAATGTAGAGAGCCAGATGAAAGGCTCCAGTCCAAAGGCTGTCACTGGTCTCAACATGCATGGAGATGATGGTGACACCTTTGCAATATTAAGGAAATCCTGAAAACATGCACTGTTAGTGGCTTTTGAGGACTGGAGTTGGGGAACCCTCTACTAGGACATGGGTACAGCTACGACCTCTGTATGTTAATCAACCACAACATTATTATGAGACCTGATAGGGGCACCCGCCTGGCACCAAACCCAAGAAGAGACATCCTCTGCTGTGTTTATTCAGTGTTTGCTTTTGGAATATATTTTAATATATTATATAAATAAGTAGCTGGTAGCACTGGCTGTGGCTGATCCGGAGCCCACCAGGAGTCCGGCGTCTAATATTCAGATTCTTAAAGTCTGGCGAGATTATTCATTCCAGTCAGTACTCACAGCGGATTCAAAGCTCCAGACAAATTGCTTTACATATTTTGTGTGACATTTCTAAGTGTCATCCATCTCTATTTCGCCGAAGGAGAAGTGTTTTTTGAGATTGGCTTTTGGAGAGATCGGACTAATCAACGGCAGAGGCAATTATTAGAAATCAAACCTTACGCTGCCTTTGATAAAACCTTTGATAAGTCAGACACTTTGGTTAAATTATGGAAGTTTCCATGATAACTTTCAGCCGGAAAAGTAAAAATGAGAAAATTGAGGCCACTGCACTATCATTTGTCCCGTGTACGATGGCACGGCTGCATTTAAAAAGCCATTAATGGGGCTCACTCATCGGTAGATTGTACTGCGAATCGAAAGAACTCTACAACCTCGAATTGCCCTAAAAAAGGTGATACAATGACTCTCTACACTCCAATTTCTTTCCCTATATATTAAATCTTTATTATTGTCTTTGCCTCACACACTAAGGGGTACTTTGCACGCTGCGACATCGCAAGCCGATGGTAGCGATGCCGACCGCAATAGTCCCCGCCCCCGTCACAGATGCGATAACTTGTGATAGCTGTCGTAGCGAACATTATCGCTACAGCAGCTTCACACGCACATACCTGCCCTGCGACATTGCTCTGGCCGGCGAACCGCCTCCTTGCTAAGGGGGCGTGTCGTGCGGCGCCAGAGCAACATCACACGGCAGCCGTCCAATAGAAGTGGAGGGGCGGAGATGAGCGGGACGTAAACATCCCGCCCACCTGCTTCGTTCCGCATAGCCGGTGGAGGCAGGTAAGGAGATGTTCCTCGCTCCTGCGGCTTCACACACAGCGATGTGTGCTGCCGTAGGAGCGAGGAACAACATCGTATCTCCTATTGGTGCGACATTATGAAAATGTACGACACTACACAGATCACCGATTTACGACACTTTTGCTATCGTTTATCGGCGCATCTAGGTTTTACACGTTGCGACGTCGTTACCGGCGCCGGATGTGCGTCACTTTCGATTTGACCCCGACGATATCGCAGTAGTGATGTCGCAACGTGCAAATGTCGCAGGCGGAGGAGGGGACGCTGCGCTCTCCCACTGCTCGGGTCCGGCTGCCGCTGCGGCTGCGGCCTCTGCTGCTCGGTGGCACGAGCGATGGGCCGGATCCCGGGGACTCGAGCGGCGCTCCTCGCCCGTGAGTGAAAAGGGGATTGGTTGTGGGGATTTATTGTTGTCCGTGACGCCACCCACGGTTGTGGTGATTGTGGGTTGTGGTCCTCACTCAGCCTGAGACGGGGACACAGTTCTCGGTAAAACAGACGGCTGGAAAGACGGTTCCCACGGACGGCTGCTGTTGCTTTTCCCCAGTAGTTGACGGTGACGGTCCCTTTTCCTGCACCTAAGTCTATGTTGGTAGCGATGGGTTCCCACCGGTAACCCGCTCCCCGGCTTGGATATGGGCCGGAGGAGCCCTTGTCTGCCCGCAGGCGCTGGCCCTGAGAAACTGGTGCCTTGGCGGTGGCGGTGTCTCTCTCTAACGGTTGGACTGTGTTGGGAGACCCAGAGGTCCCCTTCACTAACGGATTTGGCAAATTCACGGCGACTCCTAGCCTTGCCGGGATCCGAAAGGCCCCTGCCAATGGTGCTGGCTTCTCTTTGTATACCGCTCCGGTACCGCCGGGCCACCACCCGTCCACGGTCCTTTCGGCAACCTCCGATCAGCCTCTCCTGCAGACAGTCACCGCCGTCTGCTAACCTTGCTGTCTCAGTCTGGGGCACACACCCGGACCAACGTCAGGCTTCCTCAACTGTCACTTTCTCTTCCGCCTTTACTCCTCTCTCTTGCTCCTTTACCACTTCACTTCCACTTCTAAACTCCTCCAAACTCTAACTCTATCTGATCTGTTCTGCCTGGTTTTCCCGTCTCCAGGGCTGTGAACTCCTCGGTGGGCGGAGCCAACCGCCTGGCCCACCCCCTGGTGTGGATCAGCCCCTGGAGGAAGGCAACAAGGATTTCTGTGTAGCTTTGGTGTACCTATCCGGGGTGTAGGGTGTGGTGATGTCATGACCTGTGACCCCTGGCTTGCCCAGGGCGTCACACAAAGTACCCCTAATTTTGTTCACTGCCATTCTTTCACACACTATCTGTACAGTTTATTCAGTGTTTTATGGCTTTCTCTTCCTCCCTCAATGCCAAAGCTGTACGCTTTGACGTCCTCTCACTATCCATCCAGATTCACCATAAAATGGCTGCTGCATTCCCTGCCTCAGCTTTTATACAGACTATTCCCTCCTGATTGGCTGTTTAATATGAGCGAGTTTTTGTTTTGATCATGCTGTATACCGGCATACACGCATGCGGGTGACACTAGCACCTTCACTAGAGGTATTGCACCACTGAGCCCTATCTCTCATGTGATGCCTATTATTTCATCCCCTATTCAGGAACATCGGTGCATTCAGATACTATACCATCTATAGTTTGGGACATTTAGGCAGGGTGTATCAGCATTTATATCTTAATTACTGCACCTACTGGCCTTGCCTCTGTTGCAGGTGTTTGTTATACCTTACACAATTGGGGTACATTTTTTGCTCTGACTCTGCGATACTTTAGATATGTATTATTTATTTAAATAGGCATGCCGCATTTTTGTACTATCTGGAGCTTCTTGTACACCAGCATGACTATGTCCCCTCTCTAGGTACATTGGTCATATAGGTTTATCACTTTATGCATTCTATTCATGCGGCCTCTTTACCTACCTACTGGTCCCTTGCATGGGATACTGTTTTGATACAGCATTTTTCACTGCATGTTACCCCATTCATGTATGACAACTAACCTTGTTGGTACACAGGGTCTTCTATTATTGTGTCTATTATTGTCTATATTCTTCTCATTGTTCATCATATTCACGATTACATCTTGGGATAGGCTCCGCTCCGAGTGTGTTGTCCTCCATGTCTTTTTTTAAATGGTTTTATCTGGTTTTTTTTGTATGTGCATTGAATAAAGTTGTTCTTTAAATTATTTATACTACAACAGGTGTGCCCCTGGTTTACATGCGGTGTCTTTTTTATAACTCTGCAGCTACATCCCCCTCCTCCCTTGCTTCCATTTTGTCACATGCATAAGGACAGGCTCAGGATCAGAGTTCTCAATTACCATCTGAGACTATGCACATTTAAACGTTACTTTTTTACTTTGGGTATTTTAGGGTTAATTCCTTTCCTGGTGCAGCAAAAGACTTGCTCAGCTGTCTTCTGGGCGGTATTTAATCCCTCTGCTTCCTGGAGAGGTTGCTGGTTATTCAACTCAGTTTGGAGCTAGCCCAGGAGCAGAGAGGACGTGCTTGTTGCTGTCTGTTGTAGTTTGTCTATTGTCTGTTTTTGTTATTACCTCCATTCCCTTGTTACCCCTATCCTTATACCTTTGGTAGCTCCCTGGTGTAGGTTTTAGGTGTGCATGAGGTTTTATTTTACCCCTGTCTGTTTTTCATATTGGGTGGGGTTTTTGGGGCTTCTGTTCTTGTCTGTCCCCTTGGGGGTGTGAGTGATGGAGACTTAAGGCCCCATTACACGCAATAACGTATCTAACGATAGGTAAGCTGTAGTTTGTCGTTCCCGAGGTGTCACACGTAGCGATTTGTGCTGCCACAGGAACGACGAACAACCTACGTGACGCTGCTGTGACGCTGCACGAACTGCCCCCCTTAGAAAGGAGGCAGTTCACCGGCAACAGCGACGTTGCTAGGCAGGTAAATATGGGTGACGGCTCCTAACGATATTGTGCGCCATGGGCAGCAAATCGCCCGGGACGCACAAACGACGGGGGCGGGTGCCATCGCTAGCGATATCGCTAGCAATGTCGCTCCGTGTAAAGCCCCATTTAGTCATCAGGGCCAGAACTGGAGGTAGGGCCAGGTTGGGGACCCAAACCTCCCTACCTTTAAGGGTACCTCCGGGTGTGAGGGTGAACTCAGGAACCCCAGTCTTAGGGTCTGAATTTTTCCTGTGTCCCTGGCCATCAGTTACACACCTGTACCTGACAAATTTATTGCATTCCTATAAAATCTGAGAGTGACTAAACAGATTTAGGGACATCTATAAAGGGTCTGCAGACACGAAAAGTGAACTAGAGGTGAGGCAAAAACATGGACAAAATAGAATAGTTTTTTTCGACACTTTGTTCATTTTTTACTCTGAATATTCCGGCAAAATGTAATAATTTACAGAATTAATGTAGATTTCTTTTCCTTTCAGGCATATAACCTGACTGAGCTATTAAGCTGAAACAATGAATTAATGTGAAACCCACAGATAACACGAGCACTGAGGTTTCTAATAAAGCCACGGAGCAACTAATGCAGCTAATCTCCCCTTAATACGGCCATGGTTCCCGGCAGGACGGGCACAGGAGACTATATCTTGCCTGCTTTACTCCATGCAGGGTAATTATAGCCATTGTTGGGCCTGGTATATGCAGCTTAGGAGTAAATCAAAGGTATAAAGACCCACTGTTGTGTAGAAAATGACATATTATTACATAGTCTATACATTCTGTACATAAATATACGTATTGTTATCTCTCGCCTTCTGATCGCCCCACTGATTGCTTTGGAAACTAGAATAACTTGATAGCAACGTAACATTACCGGTAATATTTTATCAAGAAATGGCAAAAGATTCAGAAAATATTACAAAATACAGTGGAAAACACAAGTGGTTTCTCCAAATTCATTGCAAAATGCGACTTTTCCTGTTACTGTCAGAATTATTCAAGCCTTCATCATCACAAACGTCATTAATGCAAAATAGAAGACCTCTGGCTGTTGTGACCTGCTGCAAATGTGATGCGTAGACAGGCATTGGCTCCAGTTGACTAATATTCTTTGGTTTTGTGCTCTAATCACATTCTTCAAATCCAACCAAAGATTTTCTATAGGGTTCAAGTCAGGCGACTGTGACGGCCACTACAGAATCTTCCAGAGTTTCTCCTGCAGCCAAGTTTTGGTGGACCTTGAGGTATGCCTGGGATCACGGTTCTTTTGGAATGTCCATTGATGCCTAAGTTTCAGATTCCTCAAAGAAGGCCTGCTGTATTCTCTTACGATTTCCTTATAATAGATTGAATCCATCTTGCACTCCACATGCTGCAGTGTTCCACTGCCAAAGGAAGAAAAGCAGCCCGAGAGCACCACCGAGCCAATGTCATGCTACATTGTAGGCATCACAAAGCAAGCACCATGCTTCACTGTAGGCATCACCAAGCTACCGCTATGCTTCACTGTAGGCATCACCAAGCTAACACTATGGTTCACTGTAGGCATCAGTGAGCTACCACTATGCGTCATTGTAGGCATCAACAAGTTACCACCATGTTTCACTGAAGACATCAACAAGTCCTCACCCTACTTCACTGTAGGTATTACAAAGCTACCACTATGCTTCACTGTAGGCATTAACAAGCTACCACCATGCCTCACTACAGTCATCATCAGGCCCCCCTTTTCTTCACTGTAGGTGTCGCGGGCGGAGGAGGGGACGCCACGCTCTCCCTCTGCTCGGGTCCGGCTGCCGCTGCGGCTGCTGCGGCCTGCTGCCACTGCTCGGTGGCTCAAGCGATGGGCCGGATCCTGGGGACTCGAGCGGCGCTCCTCGCCCGTGAGTGAAAGGGGATTGGGTTTTGGGATAGTTTATTGTCCATGACGCCACCCACGGTTGTGGTGATTAAGTGGACACCACCGCTGCTCTGTCTGGGGAGCCCGGGAGTGATGGTATGGAGCAGCCAGTTGTTGATTTGCCCCTCCGTGGGTAGGGGGTTTGGTGGTCCCGGGGCCCAGTGATGGGGTTGGTATGGTGGACAGGCGGGTATGGGGCCTATGGAGGTGCAGGGGCGCAGGGGCAGCGCTGTGCCGCACGGCACAGAGGTACTCACTCAGCCAGTAAACACGACACAGTTCTCGGTAAACAAACGGCTGGTTGGACGGGTCCCTCGGACGGTTACGGTGCTGCTGTTCCCTGCAGTTAGCGGTGACGGCCTCTTCCCTGCACCTATGTAAAGTCTTTTTGGTAGCGATGGGTTCCCACCGGTTACCCGCTCCCCGACCTGGACATGAGCCGGAGGAGCCCCTCTCTTGCCCGCAGGCACTGGCCCTGGGAAACTGGTGCCTTGGCGGTGGCGGTGTCTCCCCTTAACGGTCGGACTGTTGGTTTCAATCGGGACTTGGTTGTTAGGAGACAGAGGTCCCCTTCACTGACGGATTTGGCAAATTATGGCGACTCCTAGCCTTGCCGGGATCCGAAAGGCCCCTGCCCTGGTGCTGACTGTTCTTCGTATACCGCTCCGGTACCGCCGGGTCACCACCCGTCCGCGGTCCTTCCGGCAACCCCCAAGCAGTCCCCCTGCAGACTATCACCGCCGTCTGCTGACCTTGCTGTCTCAGTCCCGGACCAACACACACAGCCGGACCAACTTCAGGCTTTCTTAACTGTTCCTTTTCTGTCGCCACTCTTACTGTCCTCCTTTACCACTTCCTTCTACTTCACTCCCTCAAACTGATCTGCTTCTCAGACTCTAGTCTGACTTCAACTTCAACTCTCTCAGATCTGCCTGGTTTTCCCGCCTCCAGGGCTGTGAACTCCTCGGTGGGCGGAGCCAACCGCCTGGCCCACCCCCTGGTGTGGACATCAGCCCCTGGAGGAAGGCAACAAGGATTTTAGGTTAGCCTAGGTGTACCTGCCGGGAATGTGGGGTGCATGTGATGTTGTGACCTGTGACCCCTGGCTTGCCCAGGGCGTCACATTCCCCCTTAGCAAAACGCAGACCGTCCTCGGGCTGCCCGTCCAACACCGGTTTTATTTTCCTTTTGTTTTTCTGCAAGATAAGAAAAATGGCAACATATATACAAGTAGAAAAACATCATCCCACATCGGGAGGTTCATTTCTTAAACGTTACGGTTTTAACGGTTAACGGTTACGGTCTCCGCTCTCTCCCACCCAAGTAACCTGGCCCTGATGCTGCCCCTAAAACCCAGGCAGCACCCCTTGACCCCAGTCCTGAACCAGTTACCCGAGCGGGATCTGTCCTTCTCCTCCAGAGGGTAGCCACCGGTTCCTGTGGTGGCTGGGCCCCAACCTCCAACCTGCCTCTCCGGAGGCGGTAAATGCGGAAACGGTAACGGTAACACAACTTATTTACAAGCCACTAGCGTCTGTGGTTGCCCTGCAAGTTCACGGGCTTGTCCATAGGAGTTCCTATGCAAAACAACTTTTCAAACGGTCCCCACGGGGACAACGGTGCCGGCAACGGCCGGTTTCCAATCACGGTAGACAATCAGGTTACTTTCACGGTAATCATCTTCTCATTTTTCATTTTCTCAAAACTTTTAAACTTTAAAACACATGTTCACACACACTGGTGGTCCCTACGGGGACAACTTTTAGGCGGAGGACCGCCGGCTTAACAGTCAATCCTCAATCGCGGGGCTCTAGTGCCACCTTCACATGGTGCACCGCTGTGGACCCCGATGGTAGCTTGCTGCGGGTGATCTTCTTCCATATTCATGCGGGCATGCAAATCCGCTCTACACCCCTCTCGGGCATCGATCTCCCTGCGCAGCTGCTGTTGCCGCCGCCCCCAGTCTGGAGCACTTTCTGCTTGCTCCTGTTCGGCCTGTGCGGGGAACGGACCCAGCCAGAGTCCCTCCGTGTCGGCTACGACCGGCACCTTCAGTAATGAGGGACCCCGCTGTGACGTGGCCTGCTCTGCCGCTTGGCAGCTACATCCCCCCGTGCCTCAGCCGAGGCCCGGTGCCTGGGAGTGGTCAACGTGACTTGCGGTGTTGGCGTTTGATCGAGGATCGCCTCCGCTGCGGCCGGGCGGACTGCCGGGGCCGTCATCAACTCCGTCGCGGCTGGGATGGAAGCCGGGACGGGTGCCAGGGCGGTGGTAAAGGTAAGGCCCGGGGGCCGCAGGTCTGGGCCCTCTCCCACAGATGCTGCGGGCTCCGCTACCGGTGGCAGGAGTAACAGGTTGGTCGGGGCGTTGGCCGCAGGCATGGGCAGTGAGGGAGGTAGCGTGGTGGACAGCAGCAGGCCGGGCCCCTCAGCCGTATCGACCGATCCCTCGGGGACATAGGGGCGTGGGTCGCTTACCCGCTCCTCTGAGACCACCTCCACTTCGGATGCCCAAACAGTTGCGGCCAGGCCCTTCATCTCTGACGTCCACTTCACCAGCATGAAGTGGACTTGGGCCTGGAGCTTCTGCAACATCTTGCTTCTGGATCCAGGAACGTGTTTCAGCAGAGTCCTGGCGTCCCTGCACGCTACAGCGCTAGTTACATGCGGCTGCGACCACCGCTCCTCCAGCGGCTCCGTCGGGCGCAGACATCTTGTTTCCGTCCCCCTTAGCCTCTTTCCGGCCCCTCCTCTATCGGGGCGGGGTTTTGGCCTTCGCGCCTCTACTACTCGAGAAGACACTCGAGCGGGAACTTTTCGCGCCAAAGATGGCGACTTCCGAAATTTTCCGGCCGGATACCTCCGGCGGTCACCAGGCGCACCTCTACCCAACGGCAGAGCGGTAAGATCCTGTTCGTGACGCCAAGTTGTCGCGGGCGGAGGAGGGGACGCCACGCTCTCCCTCTGCTAGGGTCCGGCTGCCGCTGCTGCGGCCTGCTGCCGCTGCTCGGTGGCTCGAGCGATGGGCCGGATCCCGGGGACTCGAGCGGCGCTCCTCGCCCGTGAGTGAAAGGGGATTGGGTTTTGGGATAGTTTATTGTCCATGACGCCACCCACGGTTGTGGTGATTAAGTGGACACCACCGCTGCTCTGTCTGGGGAGCCCGGGAGTGATGGTATGGCGCAGCCAGTTGTTGATTTGCCCCTCCGTGGGTAGGGGGTTTGGTGGTCCCGGGGCCCAGTGATGGGGTTGGTATGGTGGACAGGCGGGTATGGGGCCTGTGGAGGTGCAGGGGCGCAGGGGCAGCGCGTTAGGAGACAGAGGTCCCCTTCACTGACGGATTTGGCAAATTATGGCGACTCCTAGCCTTGCCGGGATCCGAAAGGCCCCTGCCCTGGTGCTGACTGTTCTTCGTATACCGCTCCGGTACCGCCGGGTCACCACCCGTCCGCGGTCCTTCCGGCAACCTCCAAGCAGTCCCCCTGCAGACTATCACCGCCATCTGCTGACCTTGCTGTCTCAGTCCCGGACCAACACACACAGCCGGACCAACTTCAGGCTTTCTTAACTGTTCCTTTTCTGTCGCCACTCTTACTGTCCTCCTTTACCACTTCCTTCTACTTCACTCCCTCAAACTGATCTGCTTCTCAGACTCTAGTCTGACTTCAACTTCAACTCTCTCAGATCTGCCTGGTTTTCCCGCCTCCAGGGCTGTGAACTCCTCGGTGGGTGGAGCCAACCGCCTGGCCCACCCCCTGGTGTGGACATCAGCCCCTGGAGGAAGGCAACAAGGATTTTAGGTTAGCCTAGGTGTACCTGCCGGGAATGTGGGGTGCATGTGATGTTGTGACCTGTGACCCCTGGCTTGCCCAGGGCGTCACATAGGCATCACTAAGCTGCCACCATGCTTTACTGTAGACATCAACAAGCTACCACCATGCTTCATTGCAGGCATCACCGAGCTATCACCATGTTTCACTGTAGGCATCACTAAGCTACCACCATGCTTTACTGTAGGCATCAACAAGGTACCACCATGCTTCACTCTAGGCATCACCAAGCCATCACTATGCTTCTCTGTAAGCATCATCAAGTGCCTCAATATGCTTCATTATAGGTATCACTGAGCTACCACCATGTTTGACTGTAGGCATCACCAAGCTACCACCATGCTTCCCTATAGGCATCACCAAACTACCACCATGCTTCACTGTAGGCATCACCAAGTGCCTCAATATGCTTCATTATAGGTATCACTAAGTTACGACCATGTTTCACTGTAGGCATCACTAAGCTACCACCATTCTTTACTAAGCAAAAAAAGGAAATAGAAATCCATTGCTAGCTTCACATAGATGTAGCAAAACTCACCATATCAAACCTATTAACCCAAAAAAATTGAGTCTGCATATAAATTAATAAACATCAAAAAACCACCATGGTTATGCCAATTCATAATTTTTATTTCATCATAAATACAAAAATGTATTTAGTGCTGGTACCCACAAGTAAAAAAACCCTACCCCATAAAAACATACATAGAAAAACTGGTGCAGTATGGTCATTACAAAGATTAGAAAGACCCTTGTAACCCAAATTAGAAAATTCTTGGTTACAAAAAATTATGGAGTTATTTCCTGTATATAGCAAACTCTCACTAGCTGCCCAAAAATATGCGAATAAAAAGTGCAAGTGCAGCATAAAAAATAGGGGGGGGGGAGAACTGACATATGTATAAGCCACTGATCATAGATTTTCATACATAAGCATATATTCACAGCAATTCATGCATTTACCATAATGAGGGGCCCTTAAGGATAAAGTACATAACAGTGCATTGGAAGAATCAAACATATATGGCCATAGAAATAAATCATACCACTTGATATAGTGTATATTAGAATTAACATGCATGAACGTGTGCAGTAAGGCAAACAAATATGGCTGCACCATAAGGCCAGGAAGGAGACGAGAAATACAAACCAAGAATTGGACCACACCGCCCAGCACTTCGACGCGTGTTTCGCACTCTCTCAGGAGTTGCTGGGGCAGTCGTGGGGTCACCTATTTATACCATTAAGCCCAGCTGAAGTCATGGTGTAGGGTTTTTTACTTCTGGGTACCAGGACTAAATACATTTTTGTATTTATGATGAACTAAAAATTATGAATTTGCATAACCAAGGTGTTTTTTTGATGTTTATTAATCACCATGCTTTACTGTAAGCATCAACAAGCTACCACCATGCTTCACTCTAGACATCACCAAGCCCCCACTATGCTTCTCTGTTGGCATCACAAAGCTAACACCATGCTTCACTGTTGGCATCACAAAGCTACCACCTTGCTTCACTGTAGGTATCACCAAATGCCTCAATATGCTTCATTATAGGCATCACTGAGCTACCACCAGGTTTCACTGTAGGCATCACCAAGCTACCACCATGCTTCACTGTAGGCATCACCAAGCTACCACCATGCTTCACTACAGGCATCACCAAACTACCACCATGCTTCACTGTAGGCATCACAAAGTGCCCCATTATGCTTCATTGTAGGCATCACTAAGTTACGACCATGTTTCACTGTAGGCATCACAAAGCTACCACCATGCTTCACTGTAGGCATCACCAAGATGTCACCATGCTTGTGGGCATATTTGAGTCATCACTCATCATCTTGCTTCACTCTAGGCATTACTGAGCCACCGCTATTCTTCACTGTTGGCATCAATGAGCCACGGCTTTTTGACTATGTGTCTCCTGATTGCAGATGGTGACAACATCCTTTTTCTGCCATCTCCAAGTAGTATAGTAAGGTTTTCTTTAATTTGTGATCTCTCCTTCCATCGCTACTACTAGGATAATTCAATGCCTTTGTGTCTTTTTGAATACTTTTCCTTTTTTTGTGCAAGGCAATGATCTCTTCTCCTAACTTTTTCAAACACTCTCTTACTTCAATCATCTTTCTAACTTAGTCAGCAAACCCCTTTGCCAGTCCAGGTATCTGATGTCTCTTATCTCACACACTCCTTCCTGATCTGAAACCCTTGGATATTACATCAGACACTTGAAACAACACCTGATTCAGGGGTAAATGACTCTGAGACTGCAGTAGTGGCATTTTCTAGTGAATTTTGCAGAAACCATTTGTTATATTAGTTGTCTTGAACTATTTATATTGTTTCTGTTTATTTGGTTTATTGCAGACAACAGAAAGTTTGTACATTTTTGCAAAAAAAACAAATTTACAAGGGGGGGTTAAATCATTTTTACTGCCACTGAAAACAAGGTCTGACCCAACCCAAGCAGCGTTAGATTCTTAAAGGGAACCTGTCACCAGATTTTGACCTTCTAAACTAAAGCTAGCGCTTATGCAGGGCCTGTGCTACATTCCATCATCTCAGATGCCATCCACATAGACGGGCAAAATCTCCATATTCCTGACTCGCACAGGAGCATTTCACTCTACCCTGCTGCGGGCAGAGCCGACAACATAGGTATGCCTGGCAATCCGGCAAGTGCTCTGCACAGGTGCGCGATTTTGCCCAGCGATATGGATGAAGCAGGTGACGTCATCCACATCGCTGGGCAAAACCTCGCGCCTGCACATACAACTCGCCGGTTCGCATAGGCGCACCTAATAATAATAATAATAATAATCTTGATTTCTATAGCGCCAACATATTCCGCAGCGCTTTATAATTCAGGAGGATAATATACAAACACGTAACAGTTATAGAAATACAATATTTAGAGGGGGAGAAAAAAAAAAAAAAGAAAAGAGAAACAACCCTGCTCGTGAGAGCTTACAATCTACAATGAGATGGGGGAGGGGCATGGTACAAGTGCTTATTTACAATGACAATATAGCCATCTCACGGAAATGGGGGATGGATAATGGTTTCCTGGACCAGTTGGCCAGAGCCTTGAGATGCATTTGGGTGCCATGGAGTTTGACGTAGGGTTATGTTGTGAGAAGTTGTAGAGGGACTATGAGAATCGAATCTGATTAGGGATAGGCCGCCCTAAAAAGATACGTCTTTAGGGTGCGCCTGAAGCTGAGTAAGTTATGATTTGTCCTAACTTTTTGGGGTAGAGCGTTCCAGAGGGTTGGTGCAGCTCGGAAGAAGTCTTGGATCCGGGAGTGGGAGGTTCGAATTAGTGTGGATGTTAGTCGAAAGTCGTTTGCAGAGCGTAGAGAACGGGTAGGGTGATAGACAGAGAGGAGGGTGGAGATGTAGGGGGGTGCCACACTGTGGAGAGCTTTGTGGGTGAGAACAAGCAGTTTGAATTGGATCCCATGATATATGGGCATCCGAGTAGCGGTTAGCCAGATAGGTGACCCTGGCTGCTGCATTAACGATGGACTGTAAAGGAGAGAGTCTAGTTAGGGGGAGCCCAATTAATAGAGTTACAGTAGTCAAGGCGAGAGTGGATCAGGGCCACAGTGAGGGTTTTTGTCGTTTCCATTGTGAGAAAGGGGCGGATTCTAGAGATGTTCTTGAGGTGCAAGCATCAGGAGCGGGCAAGAGATTGTATGTGGGGGGTGAAGGAGAGATCAGTGTCAAGTATAACCCCCAGACAGCGGGCCTGCTGCCTAGGAGTTATTGTGGTGTCACACACAGAGAGGGAGATGTCAGGTTTAGGAAGGTTGGAGGATGGAGGAAAGAGAAGAAGTTCAGATTTTGAAAGGTTAAGTTTCAGATAGAGAGCAGACATGACATTGCAAACTGCAGTCAGGCAGTCACTTGTGTTCTGTAGTACAGCGGGGGTGAGCTCAGGGGATGAGGTGTATAGCTGTGTGTCATCAGCATAAAGATGGTACTGGAAGCCAAATCTCCTGATAGCCATTCCAATTGGGGCAGTGTAGAGGGAGAAAAGAAGAGGGCCAAGGACTGAACCTTGAGGGACCCCAACAGTCAGAGGAAGAGGAGCAGATGTGGGGCCAGCAAATGATATGCTGAATGAGCGGCCAGAAAGATAGGAAGAGAACCAGGAAAGCACAGTGTCCTTTAGGCCGATAGAATGGAGCATAGAGAGAAGGAGATGGTGGTCAACAGTGTCGAAGGCAGCAGAAAGGTCAAGAAGAATAAGCAGAGAGTGGTCACCGTTACGTTTTGCTGTCAAAAGGTCATTGGTCACTTTGACAAGGGCAGTTTCTGTTGAGTGTAAAGGGCGGAAGCCAGACTGTAAAGGATCTAGAAGAGAGTGAGTGGAGAGGTAGCAGGTGAGGAGAAAGTAGACCAGGCGCTCCAAGAGTTTAGAGATGAAGGGGAGATTGGAGACTGGTCTGTAGTTGCTTGTGCAGGATGGATCGAGAGAAGGTTTTTTTTTAATAATGGAGTAATGAGAGAGTGTTTGAGGGAGGATGGAAGATACCCGAAGAGAGAGAGAGATTGAAGATTTTAGTTAGGTGAGTGGTGACAACCGGAGAGAGGGACTGGAGTCGAGGTGAGGGGAAGGGATCAGTAGGGCAAGTGGTAGGACGAAAAGAGGATAGGAGCCTGGAGACTTCCTCCTCTGTGACTGGGTCAAATGTGGAAAGTGAGCTGGATGGGATAAGGGGAGGGATGGGATTCACAACGCTTGGTGGCTGGGAGCTGATCTCTCTGCGGATGTTTTTTATTTTCTCTGTGAAATACAAAGCCAGGTCATCAGCATGAAGGTCTGTGATTGTGGTCTGTACTTTGGGACTTAGAAGGGAGTGAAAGGTGTCGAAGAGCTTTTTTGGATTGTTGGCTAGTGAGGAGATAAGGGTGGTGAAGTAGGTCTGTTTGGCGAGGTGAAGGGAAGAGTTGTAGGTCCTTAACATGAATAACATGAACTTGTAGTGGATGAAGTTTTCTGGTGTGCGGGTTTTCCTCCATAGGCGTTCGGCACTCCTGGAGCATCGCTGAAGAAATAGAGTTTGGGATGTGAGCCAGGGCTGTTTTATTCTGCATTTGGTCTTTCTGAAGGTGAGGGGCGCTACTTGGTCTAGTGTACTCCTGAGTGTGTCATTGTAGTGCTTTACAGCCAGATCAGGACAGGAAAGGGAGGAGATAGGGGACAGTGATGAGTGTAGAGAGTCTGTAAGTGTTTGAGAGTCAATGGCCTGTAGGTTTCTCAATGTGTGATAGGTGGGAGTGTGCTGGGGTGGGCGAGGGTTTGTGAGCTTAAAGGAGAGGATGTTGTGGTCAGAGAGGGGAAGAGGTGAGTTGTGAAAGTCAGAGATTGAGCAGAGGTAGATAAAGACCAGGTCAAGGCTGTTACCATCTTCATGTGTCTCAGTGGATGAGAGCTGTGAGAGGCCAAGGGAGGTGGTGAGAGATAGAAGCTGGGATGCAGATGGGGAGGAGGGGCTGTTTATGGGGATGTTAAAGTCTCCTAGGATAAGGGTTGGTAATTCTGAGGACATGAAGTGCAGCAGCCAGGCTGAAAAGTGGTCAAGAAACTGGGTGGGTGAGCCAGGTGGACGGTATATGACCGCCACTCTGAGGGAGAGGGGATGGAAGAGCCTGATGGTGTGGACCTCAAAGGATGGGAATAAGAGTGATGGAGCTGGGGGGATGACCCTGAAAGTGCATTGTGGGGACAGGAGTAAACCGACTCCACCACCATGTCTGTTTTCAGGTCTTGGTGAATGGGAAAAGTGTAGACCACCGTGAGAAATGGCGGCAGGGGAAGTAGTGTCAGAATCTTGAATCCAGGTTTCAGTGAGGGCTAGAAGGTTAAGAGAGTTATTGAGAAAGAGATTGTGGATGTTTTCGGTTCTGCCCACAATAGGGCAGAGCGAAGTGCGCCGGTGCGAGCCGGGAATATGTCTGCGCCCGCCTACGTGGATGGCGTACAAGGCGTCATCCATATCAATCAGCACAGGAGGACAGCAAAAGGAGGGACAGGACGGGCAGAATAGGACACCCATTGGACCGGACAATTTACATACAGAGCGGGAGATTTTATAAAGGTATTTGTACCTTTATAGGTCTACAGGGGTAAAGTGCACCTTTTATAGACTGCAGCACAGGCGCTACTCAAGGTGCTAGTTTTAAGGCTACACGCTACGATTTATCTGACGATCTCTTAAACGATGTGACACACCCAGATCGTTGAAACGATTTGCCGAGATCGCACATAGGTCGTTTAGTAGCGGTCACACGTACACATCTCACAAACAACGCAACATCGTTCAGCGATATATTGTTTCACCAAGGTGGTCGTGTGTATGTTGTTGGTCGTTGGCAGGGTGTCAAACGTAGCAATTTGTCTGCTGCGTTCCAAACGACGAACGAGATTTTGAAAATGAACGACGTGTCAACGATCAACGATTTTTGCTATATTTGCGATCGTTCAGAGCCGCTCGTAGGTGTCATATGCAACAACGTCGCTAACGATTACGGAAGTGCGTCACGGAAACCGTGACCCCTACGACATATCGTCAGATAAATCGTAGCGTGTAACGGGGCCTTTAGTTTAGAAGGTCAAAATCTGGTGACAGGTTCCCTTTAAAGGTCCAGCAGAAGACAACCCCATTTGGGATGACTTTGGAGCATTCACTTGTTGCTAGGGTATATTTCTTAGTGGTTCACAAATACCCACTATGGTCATCCTACATTTCTTCTGTAATATTCAGAGACCCCCAACAAGAAACTAACCAACAACAAACCCCCTCCCTAGTAAAAATAACCTAATCGCCTCCCTATCACAGTCACGTGGAAGACTTCTCTCATGCTGCCCATTTCCCCTACAACACTATTCAATCGTCCAAGCAGTTACTATTCAACATCTTAGTGGTAAATGGAGCCACCATTCACTTACTGATCAGTTTTGGTCAATAAGGGAATGGAATGATCTGCAAAGCCAGACACAAGCCCAAACTATAGTAAGGGGTGGCGCAGTTACCGAAAAAAGTAGCCATGTTTTTTTAGAATCTTGGCCAACCTTTCTAAGGGTAAAGTTGTGTAATGGCAGCCTTGTAAGATCACTAATGCACAATACATTAGTATACTTAGGAATTTTCACAGGAGGTGGAATTTCTGGGTAAGAAGTTTTAAATGACTGTGTTCTCATTCAGTATCTACCCACTCCTTCGAGTGAAAAATGCTCTTTAGCTCCATTGTAAGAATATGTTGTGCATTTAGACATCGCCTTTATTTTTAGACTGTGATAATAAACTTTAATTTGTAGTTCTCAGGTTGAGTAAAAGCAAAAGAAACATTACTGCATTTATTATACTTATAGGAGGAGGCTTTTATAGGGTGCCCTAGTGTAAAGGGGGCTTTACACGCTACGATATCGTTAATGTTTTGTCATCGGGGTCAAGTTGTTAGTGACGCACATCCGGCGTCATTAATGGTATCGCAGCGTGTGACACTGACCAGCGACCTTAAGCGACCTCAAAAATGGTGAAAATCGTTCACCATGGAGAGGTCGTCCCAAACTCAAAAATCAGTAAGGGTTGTTTATCTAGGTGGTTCATCGCTCATGCGGCAGCACACATCGCTATGTGTGACACCGCAGGAGCGAGGAACGTCTCCTTACCTGCCGCCGGCCACAATGCGGAAGGAAGGAGATGGGCAGGATGTTACGTCCCGCTCATCTCCGCCCCTCCGCTTTGATTGGCCGGCCGCTTAGTGACGTTACGGTGACGTCGCTGTGATGCCGAACGTCCCTCCCCCTTGAAGGAGGGATTGTTCGGCAGTCACAGCGACGCTGCCGACCAGGTAAGTATGTGTGACGCTGCCGTAGCGATAATGTTCGCTACGGCAGGGATCACAAACAATCGCATGCGCGACGGGGGCGGGTACTTACACGCTTGCTATCTCTACAAATTGCTAGCGATATCGCTACCGTGTAAAGCCCCCTTTAGTGCAGACCCCACCAAGACCGTTGACCTGGATGGCTTTCCCTTTCTTGCCATTTTGGGGAGAAAGAGCACAATATACAGTACAGATCAAAAGTTTGGACACACCTTCTCATTCAAAGAGTTTTCTTTCTTTTTATGACTCTAAAAATTGTAGATTCACATTGAAGGCATCAAAACTATGAATTAACACATGCGGCATGAAATACTTAAAAAAGTGTGAAACAACTGAAAATATGTCTTATATTCTAGGTTCTTCAAAGTAGCCGCCTTTTGCTTTGATTACTGCTTTGCACACTCTTGGCATTCTCTTGATGAGCTTCAAGAGGTAGTCACCGGAAATGGTTTTCCAACAGTCTTGAAGGAGTTCCCAGAGATGCTTAGCACTTGTTGGCCCTTTTGCCTTCACTCTGCGGTCCAGCTCACCCCAAACCATCTCGATTGGGTTTAGGTCTGGTGACTGTGGAGGCCAGGTCATCTGGCGTAGCACCCCATCACTCTCCTTCTTAGTCAAATAGCCCTTACACAGCCTGGAGGTGTGTTTGGGGTCATTGTCCTGTTGAAAAATAAATGATGGTCCAACTAAACGCAAACCGGATGGAATAGCACGCCGCTGCAAGATGCTGTGGTAGCGATGCTGGTTCTGTATGCCTTCAATTTTGAATAAATCCCCAACAGTGTCACCAGCAAAGCCCCCCCACATCACACCTCCTCCTCCATGCTTCACGGTGGGAACCAGGCATTCCAAAGATCTCATATTTGGACTCATCAGACCAAACTACAGATTTCCACTGGTCTAATGTCCATTCCTTGTGTTCTTCAGCCCAAACAAGTCTCTTCTGCTTGTTGCCTGTCCTTAGCAGTGGTTTCCTAGCAGCTATTTTACCATGAAGGCCTGCTGCACAAAGTCTCCTCTTAATAGTTGTTCTAGAGATGAGAAGGTGTGTCCAAACTTATGGTCTGTACTGTAGGTACAAACAGGCCATAAGGTAAGTGGATGAGGCCAACATCTGCTTCATCTTGCCCTCATCACAGGCAGTGATATCCGTAGAAGACAGGGGGTACTATAGCTAAGATCATAATGCACTATTAAAAACAAATGAGGACTAAGTATGATCCCATGATTGTGCCATAACAGTTTGGTTTATTGCAATTACTTTCTACCCATGCCGCACTTTTATTTCCTCTGGAACAGTCAGGAGACAAATAGGAAGAGCGGAGATCTCCAGGATTCCGGGAGGAGTTGGCAAATCTAGGTGCCACATAAAAACCTCCTTGAAGTCAGCGTGGAGCCATTGTTTCCACAATATTTATGGGGGTAGAAACAAGGTAGAGAATTAATAGAAAAGCAAGGGCTATAAAATGTTTCATACACCGTGTGCAGAATTATTAGGCAAGTTGTATTTTAGAGGATTTTTTTTATTATTGATCAACAACTATGTTCTCAATCAACCCAAAAGACTCATAAATATCAAAGCTTAATATTTTTGGAAATTGGAGTGGTTTTTTTTTTTAGATTTGGCTATCTTAGGAGGATATCTGTTTGTGCAGGTAACTATTACTGTGCAGAATTATTAGGCAACTTAATAAAAACCAAATATATTCCCATCTCACTTGTTTATTTTTACCAGGTAAACCAATATAATTGCACAAAATTTAGAATGAAACATTTCTGACAAAAATAAAACCCCCCAAAAATTAGTGCCCAATATAGCCCCTTTTCTATCTGATGACACTCAGCAGCCGACCATCCATAGATTCTGTCAGTTGCTTGATCTGTTTACCATCAACATTGCGTGCAGCAGCCACCACAGCCTCCAGACACTGTTCCGAGAGGTGTACGGTTTTCCCTCCCTGTAGATGTCACATTTTATGAGGGACCACAGGTTCTCCATGGGGTTCAGATCAGGTGAACAAGGGGACCATGTCATTATTTTTTCAGCTTTTAGACCTTTACTGGCCAGACATGCTGTGGAGTAGTTGGATGCATGTGATGGAGCATTGTCCTGCATGAAAATCATGTTTTTCTTGAACAATACCGACTTATTCTTGTACCATTGCTTGAAGAAGTTGTCTTCCAGAAACTGGCATTAGGTCTGGGAGTTGAGCTTCACTCCATCCTCAACCCGAAAAGGTCCCACAAGTTCATCTTTGATGATACCAGCCCATACCAGTACCCCACCTCCACCTTGCTGGCATCTGAGTCGGAGTGGAGCTCTCTGCCCTTTACTGATCCAGCCTCTGGCCCATCCATCTGGCCCATCAAGAGCCACTCTCATTTAATCAGTCCATAAAACCTTTGGAAAATCAGTCTTAAGATATTTCTTGGCCCAGTCTTGACGTTTTATCTTGTTTCTTGTTCAAAGGTGGTCATTTTTCAGCCTTCCTTACCTTGGCCATGTCCCTGAGTATGGCACACCTTGTGCTTTTCCATACTCCAGTAACGTTGCAGCTCTGAAATAGCCAAACTGGTGGCAAATGGCATCTTGGCAGCTTCACGCTTGATTTTCCTCAATTCAGGGGCAGTTATTTTGTGCCTTTTTTGCCCAACACCCTTCTTGCGACCCTGTTGGCTATCTACTGTAATAACCTGCAGGTAACGGGATACGCAAGGACTGCACGGAACCACGGGGGTTAATCAATGCAAATTTAATAATGTATTGCACAACACAGGTGGAGGAATAGTGTGGGAAGGGGAGAAAAGCGGGAAGGTGCACAGCAGTAGAGATAATGCAATATATATACAACTACTTTGAATAACTTGTCAAGGGTGGGAAGCCTCAGATTGTGCTCCCAAAAGCAAAACACAGAAATCCTTATTAAACAAAAAAACTGCAGAGTCCTTGTTACCTTACTCGTATAACACAGTGCAGAGTCTTTTCCTATCTGTCCCTAACTAAAAGTAGTGTGTACACTTAACTGCAGGTTTCAGCGTGGGGTACCTCGTCACTGTTGGGGCCCGTATTCCGCCGCAGACACCTCTAAAGTTCAGTCTTTGTCCCGGATCTGTAACTTGTACGTGCTGTCTGGCTCCTCGCTCCACATCCAGCCTCTTTGGATCTGTGTCTTGGGGGGGACGCCACGCAACACTATCAGGTACTTGGACCTCGGAAAACAGGGAAGACTGAGGATTCTGTTTTTCAGCCCACTCGAGCACACTCCTCTCTGCCAAACAGCCACATGTAGACCCCTCCTCCTCCTGTTCCAGACTGTACCAGGTCACTTAGATCAGCAGGGGCTTTTGCCTGCTGTTCTCTGTTTTGACAGCAGGTGGCAGCATCAAGGAAGTCCACCAAACAGTCTTTTAACCTATATATATATAAATGTTAACAGGTCTTACACTACCATGAAACGCTTGATTGTTTGGTGATCACGCTTCAAAAGTTTGGCAATTTCAAGACTGCTGCATCCCTCTGCAAGACAGCTCACAATTTTTGACTTTTCAAAGCCCGTCACATCTCTCTTCTGACCAATTTTTCCAAAGGAAAGGAAGTTGCCTAATAATTAAGCACACCTTATATAGGGTGTTGATGTCATTACACCGCACCCCTCCTCATTACAGAGATGCATATCACCTGATTTACTTAATTGGTAGTTGGCTCTCAGCCTATACAGCTTGGAGTAGGACGACATGTATAAAAATTATCATGGGATCAAAATACTCATTTGCATAATAATTCTGCACACAGTGTAGATGTCAACATTTTTACTGCCTCTGAGGTTGTGAGGTCGGGGTTAGTTTGGGCACTGCCATCGACGTTTGGACTGTGAAATATGTCTCTCTGAATCCAGACTTACCCATTGCCCACCTCTTTATAGAATTATCCATATGGTCACATACAAAAATTGCCAAATGTGTCACAATTAACAGACAGTCATCTGGTTTCTAGCTATAGAAGGTCACAGGTTTTGGCTGCGCAGAATGCTCCCTGACTTTCCATTATTCCTGCTGTCAGTATTTATTGGTATTGGTAGCTTTACTGCTGGATTCATCTCTCTCCCTTTTGGACCCAGCAGGAGCTCGCCTTCCACCCAGCTGCATCATCAGTATTCTCTTGATGTTTCCCTTCTTGGCCTGGTGCTGGTGATATTATTCAGTTTATTCAAGCCTTGGCTGCAAGCAGGTGGCTTGTACTCTTCTGTGGTATCGTTGCTGAAAACTTTGCTGAACTTCTACCCGAGTCATCTGTAGATAAGTAGTTCATGCATTTTCCCCTGTGTAGCCTCCTCGTGTCATCTATAGTGGTTAGTGGGGTTAAAGAAGAGCTCATCCCATCCGTTCCATATTTAGGGGCCAGCACTAGGGATACCTAGGGTCAGGTCTCTGGCTCTGCGCATAGGTGAGGAACCTATCTAGGGTGGTGAGGAACCCCAGGGACCAGCTGTAGGTTCGGTCAGGGGTCACCATCTTCCCTTTCCCTAGAAACAGGGTTTCCCTTCCCTTTCGCTTGGTACTTCACCATACCTAGTGTGACACATAATCACATCTTAAGGTCTAAGTTGAAGTTTCCACAGTTTCGATCAGAACTAAATTATCATAAAAGACTCAGATGACGAGTGGAGTGTAGATAGTTATATTACCACCAACGAAAAATGGTTTGATTGAAATGTTGTACAACTATTATTATTAGTATTATTATTGTTATAGCGCCATTTATTCCATGGCGCTTTACAAGTGAAAGAGGGTATACGTACAACAATCATTAACAGTACAAAACAGACTGGTATAGGAGGATCTCCTCCTTGAAAAAGCAACAACACCTCGCGAAACGCGCGTTGGTGGTGATCCCTTCCTTTCCTGGGTATGTGCATTATGTGATTTTATATATGTTATGTCAATGGCTGGTTCTTTTTGTGGGCATGTGGTTTTTACCATATACTTTTTCCTTGACAATTGACATCTTTCATTGGTATGCACTTGCACCTTATATTTTGTGACATTATGTTTGCTAAAGAACTTCCTTTTTGGCACTTGCCCAAGTAATGTTTGGCAACTGTTGGTCCGTGGTCAGAAACTGCTTATGTGGTCTTCTACATGCCTGGGTGAGGTTGGACTTTATTATCGTATGTACTGTATTGTCAGTTGAATAGAATACTGATATTTTCCACTTACCCCGGCGTGTTTGGTCACGACTAGAGAATCACATTATAACCAGTATTTATTTTCCTCCATGGCTAATTGTTAACATTGGCAATATGCTTGCTAAGGATTTTTTTTGGCACTTGGCTAATTAATTTTTGGTAACTGATAACACTTGGTTAGAAACTGGTTATATGATCCTCTATACACCTGGGTTTTGGTTGGACTTCAATTTATACATTGCAATTGACAGTTGAACAGGGGATTGATACTGTCCACCTACCCCGGCATGTTTGTTACCCCTCATATATCTTTTTTACCTTTCTCTCCCACGACTAGAGGACCATACTATGGCCAGCACCTCTCCTCTCCACGGCTAGTTTTTACCATTCCATCATTGCTTTAAATTATATGCCTCTCCCATGACTAGTAGAGATTGTGAACAGTAGATTCTATTACCATACTACACCTCTTTTGGTGGTGAATAGAGCACTTCTACATGGTCACCTCTCCCACGGCTATTGACAATAACCACATTGTATGTCTGGCCACTCTCCCACGACTAGTAGAGATTGTGAACAGTAGATTTCATTACCATACTGCACCTATTTTGGTGGTTTAATAGAGTATTTCTACATGTTCACCTCTCCCACGGCTATTGACATTAACCACATTGTATATTTGTATCACAGTATATGCCCCCCTTGATTCAGTGGTAGTTTTTTAACTTTTTTATTGCTGTCTTGCGTTGGTCCTTTTTTGATAATAAAAATTTCCATTTGCATATACACTCGATTGTTCTCCTTTTTTATACGCTAGTACGAGTGGTGCATATACTCCGTCAGCGCAAGTGTGCTGGCGGAGTATTTACCTTATGGCTCAACCATTGAGAAATTGTCTCATGGTATAGGAGGAGAGAGGACCCTGCCCGCGAGGGCTCACAGTCTATAGGGAATGGGTGATGGTACAATAGGTGAGGACAGAGCTGGTTGTGCTGTGGTCTACTGGACTGAGGGCTATTGTAGGTTGTAGGCTTGTTGGAAGAGGTGGGTCTTGAGGTTCCTCTTGAAGCTTTCCACGGTAGGGGAGAGTCTGATGTGCTGAGGTAGAGCGTTCCAGAGTATGGGGGATGCACGGGAGAAATCTTGTACGCGATTGTGGGAAGAGGAGATAAGAGGGGAGCAGAGAAGGAGATCTTGTGAGGATCTGAGGTTGCGTGCAGGTAGGTACCGGGAGACTAGGTCACAGATGTAAGGAGGAGACAGGTTGTGGATGGCTTTGTATGTCATGGTTAATCTTTTGAACTGGAGTCGTTGGGCGATGGGAAGCCAGTGAAGGGAATGGCAGAGTGGCGAGGCTGGGGAATAGCAAGGGGAAAGGTGGATTAAGCGGGCCGCAGAGTTTAGGATAGATTGGAGGGGTGCAAGAGTGTTGGAAGGGAGACCACAGAGCAGGAGGTTGCAGTAGTCGAGGCGGGAGATAATGAGAGCATGCACTAATGTTTTTGCTGATTAGGAGGACTTTCCAAAATGTGGCAGCCCGCTCTCCGCACCGGACCATGAGTTGCCTCCAGTTATCGCTTCGATCCATTGTAGAACATGGTTAGGATGTAAATGTGTATTAAGTACGGCGGCTCGTTCCCAGATGTTACTGATTGATGTATTCAGAGAGATGTAATTTATCTACCTCTCCTACATTTACACACTAATGAGAATATGACTGCTCAATTAATTACAGCATTGCCGCTATCACATTTTTGCTAGCAATTATGAAGTTACAGTGGGTGTGCGGGAAGTGAAGACGTAGAACAGCTCCGAGAGGAGACGAGAGGAAGGTCTATGGTGGAAACTCTCAATTCCTTCCACTTTCCTGAGGTAGAAATCTTAGGGTCCATACACCCCACCTTAATCTGGGTCCCTGTGGTACACATCACGCTATGTCATACCGTACGCCCATATGGTTTCTCAGGTGTTTCTTTACTGAATCTTAGATTGTAAGGTGTGGAGGCCAAATGATGGCCATGATTCATGTAAAACTGTTTTTTCCTCTGTATTTTATCATGTAGGTAGATGTGACGATTTGCCTTGTTGCTGGAGCTCTGTGTGTCTCTCCCAGTAATACAGGCTGGATGTGAGGTCTGTGTGTCTCTCCCAGTAATATAGGCTGGATGTGAGGTCTGTGTGTCTTTCCCAGTAATATAGACTGGATGTGAGCTCTGTGTGTGTCTCTCTCAGTAATATAGGCTGGATGTGAGCTCTGTGTGTCTCTCCCAGTAATATAGGCTGGGTGTGAGCTCTGTGTGTCTCTCCCAGTAATATAGGCTGGATGTGAGCTTTGTGTGTCTCTCCCAGTAATATAGGCTGGATGTGAGCTTTGTGTGTCTCTCCCAGTAATATAGGCTGGGTGTGAGCTCTGTGTGTCTCTCCAGTAATATAGACTGGATGTGAGCTCTGTGTGTGTCTCTCTCAGTAATATAGGCTGGATGTGAGCTCTGTGTGTCTCTCCCAGTAATATAGGCTGGATGTGAGTTCTGTGTGTCTCTCCCAGTAATATAGGCTGGATGTGAAGTCTGTGTGTCTCTCCCAGTAATATAGGCTGGATGTGAGGTCTGTGCGTCTCTCCCAGTAATATAGGCTGGATGTGAGCTCTGTGTGTCTCTCCCAGTAATATAGGCTGGATGTGAGGTCTGTGTGTCTCTCCTAGTAATATAGGCTGGATGTGAGGTCTGTGCGTCTCTCCCAGTAATATAGGCTGGATGTGAGCTCTGTGTGTCTCTCCCAGTAATATAGGCTGAATGTGAGCTCTGTGTGTCTCTCCAAGTAATATAGACTGGATGTGACCTCTGTGTGTCTCCCAGTAATATAGGCTGGATGTGAGCTCTGTGTGTCTCTCCCAGTAATATAGGCAGGATGTGAGCTCTGTGTGTTTCTCCCAGTAATATAGGCTGGATGTGACCTCTGTGTGTCTCCCAGTAATATAGGCTGGATGTGTGTATGTGTGTGTCTCCCAGTAATATAGGCTGGATGTGAGCTCTGTGTGTCTCCCAGTAATATAGGCTGAATGTGAGCTCTGTGTGTCTCTCCAAGTAATATAGGCTGGATGTGAGCTCTGTGTGTCTCCCAGTAATATAGGCTGGATGTGAGCTCTGTGTGTCTCCCAGTAATATAGGCTGGATGTGAGCTCTGTGTGTCTCCCAGTAATATAGGCTGGATGTGAGATCTGTGTGTCTCTCCCAGTAATATAGGCTGGATGTGAGGTCTGTGTGTCTCTCCTAGTAACATAGGCTGGATGTGAGGTATGTGCGTCTCTCCCAGTAATATAGGCTGGATGTGAGCTCTGTGTGTCTCTCCCAGTAATATAGGCTGGATGTGAGGTCTGTGTGTCTCTCCCAGTAATATAGGCTGGATGTGAGTTCTGTGTGTCTTTCCCAGTAATATAGGCTGGATGTGAGGTCTGTGTGTCTTTCCCAGCAATATAGACTGGATGTGAGCTCTGTGTGTGTCTCTCTCAGTAATATAGGCTGGATGTGAGCTATGTGTGTCTCTCCCAGTAATATAGGCTGGATGTGAGTTCTGTGTGTCTCTCCCAGTAATATAGGCTGGATGTGAAGTCTGTGTGTCTCTCCCAGTAATATAGGCTGGATGTGAGGTCTGTGCGTCTCTCCCAGTAATATAGGCTGGATGTGAGCTCTGTGTGTCTCTCCCAGTAATATAGGCTGGATGTGAGGTCTGTGTGTCTCTCCTAGTAATATAGGCTGGATGTGAGGTCTGTGCGTCTCTCCCAGTAATATAGGCTGGATGTGAGCTCTGTGTGTCTCTCCCAGTAATATAGGCTGAATGTGAGCTCTGTGTGTCTCTCCAAGTAATATAGACTGGATGTGACCTCTGTGTGTCTCCCAGTAATATAGGCTGGATGTGAGCTCTGTGTGTCTCTCCCAGTAATATAGGCTGGATGTGAGCTCTGTGTGTTTCTCCCAGTAATATAGGCTGGATGTGACCTCTGTGTGTCTCCCAGTAATATAGGCTGGATGTGTGTATGTGTGTGTCTCCCAGTAATATAGGCTGGATGTGAGCTCTGTGTGTCTCCCAGTAATATAGGCTGAATGTGAGCTCTGTGTGTCTCTCCAAGTAATATAGGCTGGATGTGAGCTCTGTGTGTCTCCCAGTAATATAGGCTGGATGTGAGCTCTGTGTGTCTCCCAGTAATATAGGCTGGATGTGAGCTCTGTGTGTCTCCCAGTAATATAGGCTGGATGTGAGATCTGTGTGTCTCTCCCAGTAATATAGGCTGGATGTGAGGTCTGTGTGTGTCTCCCAGTAATATAGGCTGGATGTGAGGTATGTGTGTCACTCCCAGTAATATAGACTGGATGTGAATTCTGTGTGTCTCTCCCAGTAATATAGGCTGGATGTGAATTCTGTGTGTCTCTCCCAGTAATATAGGCTGGATGTGAATTCTGTGTGTCTCTCCCAGTAATATAGGCTGGATGTGAATTCTGTGTGTCTCTCCCAGTAATATAGGCTGGATGTGAATTCTGTGTGTCTCTCCCAGTAATATAGGCTGGATGTGAGGTCTGTGTGTCACTCCCAGTAATATAGACTGGATGTGAATTCTGTGTGTCTCTCCCAGTAATATAGGCTGGATGTGAGGTCTGTGTGAATCCCAGTAATATAGGCTGGATTTGATGTATTTGTGTCTCTCCCAGTAATATAGGCTGGATTTGATGTATTTGTGTCTCTCCCAACAATTTTGGTAGGATTGGATAAGATCAGATGTATATGAAAACCTCCTTAGTCTCCTCTGATATATGATGCTGAGGAAGTTAAACATTGGACAGTTAACGCCAACTCTACTTCTTTGCTGAGTAGGAAAGACTCTTCCAGATGTGTCAGGTGGTGGTTTTCTCCCCTCTCCCTATATAAAAGAGATTAACCCCTGGCCATGTTGAGCATCCATGTGTATGGGAGAGTCAAGAGTAGGGACATGGCTATAGTGGGAGCAGTGGTTGCAGTCAAATGGGGCCCTAGAGCCTAGGAGGCTTAAAAGGTCTCTTTGGCCCATATGATACGATCAATACTAATATTGACTCCTGATAGTTTGGGGGTTCTGTTGGAGACTTTGCATTGGTTTTGTGGCGCCCTGGACAAGCCAGGACATCACAGGTACTACACCAACACACCCTACACCCCGGCTAGGCACATCTAAGTCAAACACAAAATCCTTGTTGCCTTCCTCCAGGGGCTGATGTCCACATCAGGGGGGTGGGCCAGGCGGTTGGTCCCGCCCACCGAGAAGTTCACAGTCCTGGAGGCGGGAAAAGGAAGCAGATCAGTTTTCAGTTTTGAAGTGCGAGGAAGTAAAGTGGTAGAGGAGCAGTCTGAAGGCGTCCGGGTGTGTGGCCCGGACGGAACAGCAAGGTTGGCAGACGGTAGTGACCGTCTGCAGGAGAGGCTGATTGGAGCAAACCGTATGGACCGTGGATGGGCGGTGGCCCGGCGGTACCGGATCGGAGAGTAAAGAGAAGCCAGTACCATCCGGCAGGGCTTACGGACCCCGACCAGGCTAGGAGTCGCCGTTAAACTGGTCAAATCCGTTAGCGAAGGGAACCTCCGGGGTTTCCCAGCAGTCAAGACCCGATTAAAGGCAACAGCTCAAACCGTACAGGGAAACACAGTCACCGCCAAGGCTACAGTTCCCAGGGCCAGAGCCTGCGGGCAAAAGGGGCTCCTTCAGCATCCATCCAAGCTGGGGAGCGGGTTACCGGTGGGAAGCCATTGGAACCGTAACACAACACAGGTGCAGGGAAAGGCAGTCACCATCAACCTACCGGGAGCAGAAACAACCGCAGCCGCCTGTGGGACCCGTCCATCCAGCCGTTTGTTTGACCAGAGACTTTGTGTGAATTACTGGCTGAGTGAGTACCACCGTGCCGTGCGGCACAGCGCTGTCCCCGCGACCCTGCACCTCACCAGGCCCCGTAACCCGCCTGCCATCCATCCCTACCCCTCACCGAGCCCCGGGACCACCAACCCCCTACCCACGGAGGGGAGAACCAACATCCAAGCTGCTCCCTGTCATAGCTCCCGGGATCCCCGTCCAGAGCAGCGGTGGTGTCACAACCTCACCACAACCGTGGGTGGCGTCATGGACAATATCCCTAAACCCAAACCACCCCCTTTCACTCACGGGCGAGGAACGCCGCTCGAGTCCCCGGGATCCGGCCCACCGCTCGAGCCACCACCGAGCAGCAGCAGCGGCCGGACCCGAGCAGTGGGTGAGCACAGCGTCCCCTCCTGCGCCCGCGACAGTTTCACCTTACGCCACTATTCAGAAGAAATAGCTGTTTGACAGCCGTCTCAAGACTAGATTAATGGAAAAGATGGGGCCATGTCTCAGGAGTGCAGGGTCGGAGGAACAAAAAACCAACAAGGTCAGATTCATGAGAACGGTGGCATTTACACCAGGTAAAATAAAAACAACCCCAAAACACGAACATATTTATGACAAGTGACAGGTTCTCTTTAAGTGCTGCCAAGCAAAGCTGGGCTTAGTTATAGAGGACGGTGCAAGGAATGGATGTCAGGCAGAAAGCGTCGCTCATGAAATAGTGAGTCGTGAATTACCAAGCCTTCAGAACAGGATGTTCCTGCCGCCGTCTGCTCCAAAACGTCAAACTGCCACTAGAAGGTCCATGAATGTGCTGTAAAAAGCCTCCTCAGTACCTGCGACAGCACCTTGCGGGAAGAAGCCAAGACGGGCGGACGGCTGCAGCGTGATCCGCTCTTTTCTTGTAGAGCGCGGCCGGCTCTTTATGTGTTACACGGCTTTAGACAGGTGAAAATGGTTATTATTTATGGTGTACCAGCGGCCGGTTTACTGTGACCGTGAATCAGCAGCAATTACCGCTCTGAGGAGCGCGACTCAGATTGTGCGGAGAAGGCAGGAGAACGCGGGGATGCCCTCATTACACAACCTGTAGAATTAGGGGTTTCCTAAATGTTGTGTTCCCTTTTTAGTTTGGAAGACGTGGTTAACCTATTGTATGTAATAACAAGTTAAAAAGTAGGATACATACAGCGCTGACATCTATAAATCTATTATTATCTATAATATTTATCTATTTATCCACTTACCTATGAATCCATCTATCCATCCATTTATCCATTTATCTATCCATCCATCCATCCATCTATCTATACATCCATCCATCTATCTATACATCCATCAATCTTTCCATCCATCCATTTATCTATCCATCCATTTATCCATCCATCCATCCATTCATTCATCCATCTATCCATCCATCTATCTATCCATCTGTGCCGCCCCCATGCCAGCAGCCGTGCTTCTCGGATCCAGATCTGCAATATGACTCGAGGGACTCAACCGGACCCGGGGGTCACGCCGTCACTTCGAATAAAAGGGGATGTATTTGTATGGGTGTTGTTGAAAACTGTCTGTGACGCCACCCACAGTGTGTGGTGAGGTGTTGCACCACCGGTGCCGCTGCGGGGCTCCCGGGGGCGATGGGCTGGCAGCTGGATGTTAACCCCTCCGTGGGTAGGGATGGATGCCACGGGGCCCAATGTCTCTATGCAGGGGATGGTAACGGCAGGGGACCGGCGCACCCAGTCAGACCGGGGATGTTACTCACAGTTGAATAAATCACGCAAGTCCTTTGGTAAACCAAGGTGATGGTAGCCGGTTGACGCAGACGGGTGTATCTGGTCCCACACCCGGGCCGGTGGTCAATGCCCCTTTCCTCTGCACCTTGTGTTTTTCTGTGGTGGATTTCCCAGTGTGTAACATAGGAGTCTGCTCCCGGTCCCTTTGTTGGGAGCCATGCCCGTCAGACGCTGACCCGTTGGATCTACCGGGCCCTGGCGGATGCCCTATCCCTCTCTGTGGGTGGTTGTCTACCTTTCGGGACTTAGGTTTGGACAGGACCTAAAATCCTGCCCTCAATTGGTTAATTAGCTAGGCCGTTGGTGCCAGTCCTGGCTTCAGGGTCCAAGTACCCCCTCTTGTGCACGGTTTCCGGGTCGGTGTCAGTACCGACGGGCTAAAACCCTGCCCCAATCCACCTCGGATCTCCGGCAGCCGTATTCCCGTCTCCTGCTGGTGCTGACCATTGTCTGCCACCTAGCCGGCTCCAACCCCGACGCCTGTCAGCTTGAACTTCAGGCCTTGACTGCCTGAGCTCCACTTCACTCCACTCCCAACTCCAACTCTCACTTCAACTTCAACTCAACTCCAATTTCAACTAACTGTTTTCCCGCCTCGGGCTCTCCAGACCCCTAGGTGGGCGTTTTCCTTCCGCCTGGTCCCGCCCACTGGTGTGTCTGTCCTTCCCTGAGGGGGTGACTAGGATTTTGTCGGCTGGTTTAACCCTGTGTGGGAGCACTGTTATGCGGGGGCATACTCTGTGTGACTACCTGGTTTTGCCAGGGCGTCACGCGTCACACATCCATCCATCCATCTATCCATCCATCTATCCATTCATCTATCCATCCATCCAAAGGACACATAATTTCAGGAAAAGAACATCTTTACAACCATTTAACATGGGGGTGGATTAATTATGCTCTGGGGTTGTGTTGCATCCAATGGCACAGGGAACATTTCACGGATAAAGGGAAGAATGGATTCAATGAAATTTCAACAAATTCTTGATGCAAACATAACACCATGTGTAAAAAAGCTGAAGATGAAAAGAGGAGGAAAGAGGATAAAAAAGAAGAAAAGAGGATGGCTTCTACAAATTGATAATGATCCTAAACACACGTCAAAATCTAGAATAAACGACCTCAAAAGGCACAAGCTGAAGGTTTTACAATTGCCCCACAGTCCCCAGATCTGAACATCATTGAAAATCAGTGGCTAGAGCTCAAAAGAACAGAGCATGCAAGACGAGCCAGGAATCTCACAGAACTGGAAGACGTCTCCAAGAAAGAGCAGTGCATGGAAGACGAGCCAGGAATCTCACAGAACTGGGAGATGAGCCAGGAATCTCACAGAACTGGGAGATGAGCCAGGAATCTCACAGTACTGGAAGACATCTGCAAGATGAACACTGCATGTAAGATATGCAAGGAATCTCGCAGGACTGGAAGACGTCTCTGACAAAAAGCAGTGCATGCAAGACGAGCCAGGAATCTCACAGAATCTCACAGAACTGGAAGACGTCTGCAAGGAAGAATGGATGAAAATCCCTTAAATAAGAAATTAAAAAGTCTTGGCTGCTACAAAAACTGTTTACAAGCTGTGATACTTGCCAAATAGGTGCAACTAAGTAGTAACCATGAAGGGTGCACAAACTTTTGCATCAGCCCATTGTCCTTTTTTGATAATTTTAAAATGTAAAAGATGAAAATATTTTTTTCTCCCTAAACTACAAAAGACATGTGTGATCTGTAACTTGATGTCTTGACAAGATCATTTCATCTTCAACTTGCTAAACAGTTCACAATAGCAGTCATTTTGACCAGGGGTGCTCAAACTTTTGCATGCCACTGTATATTATAGTCACAATACAACGCTACTGACAGATCCTCTATACATTTCTGATTAATCTCTAAAAATTGGGGACTTTTTTAAATGGATGCCTGCCTGACCTAGGAGATTATCCAGAATATTATGAATTTCCCAGGT